>NC_083113.1:22925546-23188603 GCF_949774975.1 Lagenorhynchus albirostris | reverse complement strand
CCCCGTTTGGAGGCGCCTTGCGCTTGGCTTCAAAGCTGCCTGAACAGCACTAGCGGCCCGACGTCTCTGCAACGGCAGGATTGTCGTCGTGGGCCGAGGCTGCGTGTTCTCGCAAAGCGAAAACCGTGCGGGGCAATCCCTTTCTAGGAACTCCTCCCACGGCACCCCAGGTTCAGCTCCGGCCGAACGAAAGGTGACCTCAGGCCTCAAGGTAAGTTCCAGTGTTTCACGCCGGGGGAGTTGGGTGTGCAGTGGTTTCCATGAGGCCATACTCCACCGCGGTAGTGCCTCAACCCCGCGACGCTCCTGGGGGCACACAGGATAGGAGCTCGTCGCCAATTTCGCAGGATGACTTCTCTCCGTGCCGGAACGGCGGCTCCTGGCTTCTGAGGAACCTTAGCCTAAACAGGCCCCTGGAGAAAGCGCTTCACATTCATAGCAAGGGCAACGTACCGCTCTCCGGCTTGCCCGGGTTGAGCGCCCCAGTCCCGTCAAAGAGCCTCGCGAAGGCAGTGCTGCGCAGGCTCCCTCTGCCAGTCGCACGGCCTCCTTGACTGAAAGACAACTGCAGTGCCAAAAGGCACCGTGCTGACGACTGGCTCCAGGAGGGACTCGGGACAGCACCTCTCACAGAAGCGAAAGCTAGGCTGTGGGCCCAGCCTGAGGGACCAGCACGTTGTCCACACTTAACACAGCTAAGGCATGAGCCAGACGACAGGCCTTGGTCACTGAGGCCTACCTAAGGTACTGCCATACTTACCCACTAGATCCCACGCAGAGGTCCCTGTGCCCAAAGGGCCTCCATGGAAGGGCCCTGTTCCTCCCGTGGGTTTCCTTGAGGTAATCAGAAACCACTGAGGATAAACTACGTGAGCTCCGCTTTGAAACTGGGCGACCCTGGGCAAACCTTATTCCCCTCCGTGGTAGACGAGGCAGTGGCGGTCCTAAGCTGCCTGAAGCACACTCCTCGCGCCCACCTTCTCTTTGCTGCCGGAAAGGCCTCACATAAGAGGCCTGAGTTTACTCGTGACGGAAGCCGTCTGAGTGTACTCGTGTGAGGCCTGCCGCTCTCAGTTCCTTGCTGGGAGCTTCAGCAAGAGCACTCCGGAGCTCGCCGACCAAAGAATTGTGAGCCCCCCCCCCACCCACCCCCCCACCCCCCCGCCCCCAGGCCTCAAGTAAAAGTCCAGATGTCCCCCGTCAGTAACACCTCGGAGTGCCATAGGAGCGAAGAAGCATGCGTTAACGGAATGCTTCAACAGTGCTAGGGATTTAGTTCACGAGACACTGTGCACTCACGTTCGTTGTAACAACTGTCAGAGGGCACTGTATGCCTTCCGACTCCTCTGTTGCGTTTGAGCCACAGGAAGTAAATGCATTCGTTTGATTAAGCTCCGTGAACGTGCAACGACGATGGCGAAGCGCTGCCCTGTTCGCTCGAAGCTCTCGACTGTACGGCCTTCCAACGGCCTCAGGCTACGCAGTTGCAAACAGCCTTACATTCCATGCTGGTGTGCCCCAGGTAGGAATTTGGGCTCTTCTGTGAGACACCAGTGTGCGTCCCAAATGAAACCGGCGGGCTCCCCCAGGACGTCTGCGTACGGCGGTCGGTTGCCAGCTGTTTACTTCCAGCCGGAGAAGGAAAAAGAGGACGGCTTTCCCAGGGACAATTCTGGGCCCTTGGGACCATCCAGAACCACCAAAGCCTCAACTTTGCACGGCCTGGGGAACGCTCTTCCTCACGTCCAGCAATCCCCACGTCGAAACTTTCTCAGCGGAGGCAGGCACTCTCTCCCTTGTACTAGATAGCTCGGCAGAGCCTTCCGAGAAACATGCTGCGTCATTCAGCTTGAACGTGGGACGCCGAGGGGAGAGTACGCTTTCTCCCCGTTTGGAGGCGCCTTGCGCTTGGCTTCAAAGCTGCCTGAACAGCACTAGCGGCCCGACGTCTCTGCACGGCAGGATTGTCGTCGTGGGCCGAGGCTGCGTGTTCTCGCAAAGCGAAAACCGTGCGGGGCAATCCCTTTCTAGGGAACTCCTCCCACGGCACCCCAGGTCAGCTCCGGCCGAACGAAAGGTGACCTCAGGCCTCAAGGTAAGTTCCAGTGTTTCACGCCGGGGGAGTTGGGTGTGCGGTGGGTTTCCATGAGGCCATACTCCACCGCGGAGTGCCTCAACCCCGCGACGCTCCTGGGGGCACACAGGATAGGAGCTCGTTCGCCAATTTCGCAGGATGACTTCTCTCCGTGCCGGAACGGCGGCTCCTGGCTTCTGAGGGACCTTAGCCTAACAGGCCCCTGAGAAAGCGCTTCACATTCATAGCAAGGGCAACGTACCGCCTCTCCGGCTTGCCGGGTTGAGCGCCCCAGTCGTCAAAGAGCTCGCGAAGGCAGTGCTGGCGCAGGCTCCCTCTGCCAGTCGCACGGCCTCCTTGACTGAAAGACAACTGCAGTGCCAAAAGGCACCGTGCTGACGACTGGCTCCAGGAGGGGACTCGGGACAAGCACTCTCACAGAAGCGAAAGCTAGGCTGTGGGCCCAGCCTGAGGACCAGCACGTTGTCCACACTTAACACAGCTAAGGCATGAGCCAGACGACAGCCTGGTCACTGAGGCCTACCTAAGGTACTGCCATACTTACCCACTAGATCCCACGCAGAGGTCCCTGTGCCCAAAAGGGCCTCCATGGAAGGGCCCTGTTCCTCCCGTGGGTTTCCTTGAGGTAATCAGAAACCACTGAGGATAACTACGTGAGCTCCGCTTTGAAACTGGGCGACCCTGGGCAAACCTTATTCCCCTCCGTGGTAGACGAGGCAGTGGCGGGTCCTAAGCTGCCTGAAGCACACTCCTCGCGCCCACCTTCTCTTTGCTGCCGGAAAGGCCTCACATAAGAGGCCTGAGTTTACTCGTGACGGAAGCCGTCTGAGTGTACTCGTGTGAGGCCTGCCGCTCTCAGTTCCTTGCTGGGAGCTTCATCAAGAGCACTCCGGAGCTCGCCGACCAAAGAATTGTGAGCCCCCCCCCCACCCACCCCCCCACCCCCCCGCCCCCAGGCCTCAAGTAAAAGTCCAGATGTCCCCCGTCAGTAACACCTCGGAGTGCCATAGGAGCGAAGAAGCATGCGTTAACGGAATGCTTCAACAGTGCTAGGGATTTAGTTCACGAGACACTGTGCACTCACGTTCGTTGTAACAACTGTCAGAGGGCACTGTATGCCTTCCGACTCCTCTGTTGCGTTTGAGCCACAGGAAGTAAATGCATTCGTTTGATTAAGCTCCGTGAACGTGCAACGACGATGGCGAAGCGCTGCCCTGTTCGCTCGAAAGCTCTCGACTGTACGGCTTCAACGGCCTCAGGCTACGCAGTTGCAAAACAGCCTTACATTCCATGCTGGTGTGCCCCCAGGTAGGAATTTGGGCTCTTCTGTGAGACACCAGTGTGCGTCCCAAATGAAACCGGCGGGCTCCCCCAGGACGTCCTGCGTACGGCGGTCGGTTGCCAGCTGTTTACTTCCAGCCGGAGAAGGAAAAAGAGGACGGCTTTCCCAGGGACAATTCTGGGCCCTTGGGACCATCCAGAACCACCAAAGCCTCAACTTTGCACGGCCTGGGGAACGCTCTTCCTCACGTCCAGCAATCCCCACGTCGAAACCTTTCTCAGCGGAGGCAGGCACTCTCTCCCTTGTACTAGATAGCTCGGCAGAGCCTTCCGAGAAACATGCTGCGTCATTCAGCTTGAACGTGGGACGCCGAGGGGAGAGTACGCTTTCTCCCGTTTGGAGGCGCCTTGCGCTTGGCTTCAAAGCTGCCTGAACAGCACTAGCGGCCCGACGTCTCTGCACGGCAGGATTGTCGTCGTGGGCCGAGGCTGCGTGTTCTCGCAAAGCGAAAACCGTGCGGGCAATCCCTTTCTAGGAACTCCTCCCACGGCACCCCAGGTTCAGCTTCGGCCGAACGAAAGGTGACCTCAGGCCTCAAGGTAAGTTCCAGTGTTTCACGCCGGGGGAGTTGGGTGTGCGGTGGTTTCCATGAGGCCATACTCCACCGCGGAGTGCCTCAACCCCGCGACGCTCCTGGGGGCACACAGGATAGGAGCTCGTTCGCCAATTTCGCAGGATGACTTCTCTCCGTGCCGGAACGGCGGCTCCTGGCTTCTGAGGGACCTTAGCCTAAACAGGCCCCTGGAGAAAGCGCTTCACATTCATAGCAAGGGCAACGTACCGCTCTCCCGCTTGCCCGGGTTGAGCGCCCCAGTCGTCAAAGAGCCTCGCGAAGGCAGTGCTGCGCAGGCTCCCTCTGCCAGTCGCACGGCCTCCTTGACTGAAAGACAACTGCAGTGCCAAAAGGCACCGTGCTGACGACTGGCTCCAGGAGGGGACTCGGGACAGCACTCTCACAGAAGCGAAAGCTAGGCTGTGGGCCCAGCCTGAGGACCAGCACGTTGTCCACACTTAACACAGCTAAGGCATGAGCCAGACGACAGCCTTGGTCACTGAGGCCTACCTAAGGTACTGCCATACTTACCCACTAGATCCCACGCAGAGGTCCCTGTGCCCAAAAGGGCCTCCATGGAAGGGCCCTGTTCCTCCCGTGGGTTTCCTTGAGGTAATCAGAAACCACTGAGGATAACTACGTGAGCTCCGCTTTGAAACTGGGCGACCCTGGGCAAACCTTATTCCCCTCCGTGGTAGACGAGGCAGTGGCGGGTCCTAAGCTGCCTGAAGCACACTCCTCGCGCCCACCTTCTCTTTGCTGCCGGAAAGGCCTCACATAAGAGGCCTGAGTTTACTCGTGACGGAAGCCGTCTGAGTGTACTCGTGTGAGGCCTGCCGCTCTCAGTTCCTTGCTGGGAGCTTCAGCAAGAGCACTCCGGAGCTCGCCGACCAAAGAATTGTGAGCCCCCCCCCCACCCACCCCCCCACCCCCCCGCCCCCAGGCCTCAAGTAAAAGTCCAGATGTCCCCCGTCAGTAACACCTCGGAGTGCCATAGGAGCGAAGAAGCATGCGTTAACGGAATGCTTCAACAGTGCTAGGGATTTAGTTCACGAGACACTGTGCACTCACGTTCGTTGTAACAACTGTCAGAGGGCACTGTATGCCTTCCGACTCCTCTGTTGCGTTTGAGCCACAGGAAGTAAATGCATTCGTTTGATTAAGCTCCGTGAACGTGCAACGACGATGGCGAAGCGCTGCCCTGTTCGCTCGAAAGCTCTCGACTGTACGGCCTTCCAACGGCCTCAGGCTACGCAGTTGCAAACAGCCTTACATTCCATGCTGGTGTGCCCCCAGGTAGGAATTTGGGCTCTTCTGTGAGACACCAGTGTGCGTCCCAAATGAAACCGGCGGGCTCCCCCAGGACGTCTGCGTACGGCGGTCGGTTGCCAGCTGTTTACTTCCAGCCGGAGAAGGAAAAAGAGGACGGCTTTCCCAGGGACAATTCTGGGCCCTTGGGACCATCCAGAACCACCAAAGCCTCAACTTTGCACGGCCTGGGGAACGCTCTTCCTCACGTCCAGCAATCCCCACGTCGAAACCTTTCTCAGCGGAGGCAGGCACTCTCTCCCTTGTACTAGATAGCTCGGCAGAGCCTTCCGAGAAACATGCTGCGTCATTCAGCTTGAACGTGGGACGCCGAGGGGAGAGTACGCTTTCTCCCCGTTTGGAGGCGCCTTGCGCTTGGCTTCAAAGCTGCCTGAACAGCACTAGCGGCCCGACGTCTCTGCACGGCAGGATTGTCGTCGTGGGCCGAGGCTGCGTGTTCTCGCAAAGCGAAAACCGTGCGGGCAATCCCTTTCTAGGAACTCCTCCCACGGCACCCCAGGTTCAGCTCCGGCCGAACGAAAGGTGACCTCAGGCCTCAAGGTAAGTTCCAGTGTTTCACGCCGGGGGAGTTGGGTGTGCGGTGGTTTCCATGAGGCCATACTCCACCGCGGAGTGCCTCAACCCCGCGACGCTCCTGGGGGCACACAGGATAGGAGCTCGTTCGCCAATTTCGCAGGATGACTTCTCTCCGTGCCGGAACGGCGGCTCCTGGCTTCTGAGGGACCTTAGCCTAAACAGGCCCCTGGAGAAAGCGCTTCACATTCATAGCAAGGGCAACGTACCGCTCTCCGGCTTGCCCGGGTTGAGCGCCCCAGTCGTCAAAGAGCCTCGCGAAGGCAGTGCTGCGCAGGCTCCCTCTGCCAGTCGCACGGCCTCCTTGACTGAAAGACAACTGCAGTGCCAAAAGGCACCGTGCTGACGACTGGCTCCAGGAGGGGACTCGGGACAGCACTCTCACAGAAGCGAAAGCTAGGCTGTGGGCCCAGCCTGAGGACCAGCACGTTGTCCACACTTAACACAGCTAAGGCATGAGCCAGACGACAGCCTTGGTCACTGAGGCCTACCTAAGGTACTGCCATACTTACCCACTAGATCCCACGCAGAGGTCCCTGTGCCCAAAAGGGCCTCCATGGAAGGGCCCTGTTCCTCCCGTGGGTTTCCTTGAGGTAATCAGAAACCACTGAGGATAACTACGTGAGCTCCGCTTTGAAACTGGGCGACCCTGGGCAAACCTTATTCCCCTCCGTGGTAGACGAGGCAGTGGCGGGTCCTAAGCTGCCTGAAGCACACTCCTCGCGCCCACCTTCTCTTTGCTGCCGGAAAGGCCTCACATAAGAGGCCTGAGTTTACTCGTGACGGAAGCCGTCTGAGTGTACTCGTGTGAGGCCTGCCGCTCTCAGTTCCTTGCTGGGAGCTTCAGCAAGAGCACTCCGGAGCTCGCCGACCAAAGAATTGTGAGCCCCCCCCCCACCCACCCCCCCACCCCCCCGCCCCCAGGCCTCAAGTAAAAGTCCAGATGTCCCCCGTCAGTAACACCTCGGAGTGCCATAGGAGCGAAGAAGCATGCGTTAACGGAATGCTTCAACAGTGCTAGGGATTTAGTTCACGAGACACTGTGCACTCACGTTCGTTGTAACAACTGTCAGAGGGCACTGTATGCCTTCCGACTCCTCTGTTGCGTTTGAGCCACAGGAAGTAAATGCATTCGTTTGATTAAGCTCCGTGAACGTGCAACGACGATGGCGAAGCGCTGCCCTGTTCGCTCGAAAGCTCTCGACTGTACGGCCTTCCAACGGCCTCAGGCTACGCAGTTGCAAACAGCCTTACATTCCATGCTGGTGTGCCCCCAGGTAGGAATTTGGGCTCTTCTGTGAGACACCAGTGTGCGTCCCAAATGAAACCGGCGGGCTCCCCCAGGACGTCTGCGTACGGCGGTCGGTTGCCAGCTGTTTACTTCCAGCCGGAGAAGGAAAAAGAGGACGGCTTTCCCAGGGACAATTCTGGGCCCTTGGGACCATCCAGAACCACCAAAGCCTCAACTTTGCACGGCCTGGGGAACGCTCTTCCTCACGTCCAGCAATCCCCACGTCGAAACCTTTCTCAGCGGAGGCAGGCACTCTCTCCCTTGTACTAGATAGCTCGGCAGAGCCTTCCGAGAAACATGCTGCGTCATTCAGCTTGAACGTGGGACGCCGAGGGGAGAGTACGCTTTCTCCCCGTTTGGAGGCGCCTTGCGCTTGGCTTCAAAGCTGCCTGAACAGCACTAGCGGCCCGACGTCTCTGCACGGCAGGATTGTCGTCGTGGGCCGAGGCTGCGTGTTCTCGCAAAGCGAAAACCGTGCGGGCAATCCCTTTCTAGGAACTCCTCCCACGGCACCCCAGGTTCAGCTCCGGCCGAACGAAAGGTGACCTCAGGCCTCAAGGTAAGTTCCAGTGTTTCACGCCGGGGGAGTTGGGTGTGCGGTGGTTTCCATGAGGCCATACTCCACCGCGGAGTGCCTCAACCCCGCGACGCTCCTGGGGGCACACAGGATAGGAGCTCGTTCGCCAATTTCGCAGGATGACTTCTCTCCGTGCCGGAACGGCGGCTCCTGGCTTCTGAGGAACCTTAGCCTAAACAGGCCCCTGGAGAAAGCGCTTCACATTCATAGCAAGGGCAACGTACCGCTCTCCGGCTTGCCCGGGTTGAGCGCCCCAGTCGTCAAAGAGCCTCGCGAAGGCAGTGCTGCGCAGGCTCCCTCTGCCAGTCGCACGGCCTCCTTGACTGAAAGACAACTGCAGTGCCAAAAGGCACCGTGCTGACGACTGGCTCCAGGAGGGGACTCGGGACAGCACTCTCACAGAAGCGAAAGCTAGGCTGTGGGCCCAGCCTGAGGACCAGCACGTTGTCCACACTTAACACAGCTAAGGCATGAGCCAGACGACAGCCTTGGTCACTGAGGCCTACCTAAGGTACTGCCATACTTACCCACTAGATCCCACGCAGAGGTCCCTGTGCCCAAAAGGGCCTCCATGGAAGGGCCCTGTTCCTCCCGTGGGTTTCCTTGAGGTAATCAGAAACCACTGAGGATAACTACGTGAGCTCCGCTTTGAAACTGGGCGACCCTGGGCAAACCTTATTCCCCTCCGTGGTAGACGAGGCAGTGGCGGGTCCTAAGCTGCCTGAAGCACACTCCTCGCGCCCACCTTCTCTTTGCTGCCGGAAAGGCCTCACATAAGAGGCCTGAGTTTACTCGTGACGGAAGCCGTCTGAGTGTACTCGTGTGAGGCCTGCCGCTCTCAGTTCCTTGCTGGGAGCTTCAGCAAGAGCACTCCGGAGCTCGCCGACCAAAGAATTGTGAGCCCCCCCCCCACCCACCCCCCCACCCCCCCGCCCCCAGGCCTCAAGTAAAAGTCCAGATGTCCCCCGTCAGTAACACCTCGGAGTGCCATAGGAGCGAAGAAGCATGCGTTAACGGAATGCTTCAACAGTGCTAGGGATTTAGTTCACGAGACACTGTGCACTCACGTTCGTTGTAACAACTGTCAGAGGGCACTGTATGCCTTCCGACTCCTCTGTTGCGTTTGAGCCACAGGAAGTAAATGCATTCGTTTGATTAAGCTCCGTGAACGTGCAACGACGATGGCGAAGCGCTGCCCTGTTCGCTCGAAAGCTCTCGACTGTACGGCCTTCCAACGGCCTCAGGCTACGCAGTTGCAAACAGCCTTACATTCCATGCTGGTGTGCCCCCAGGTAGGAATTTGGGCTCTTCTGTGAGACACCAGTGTGCGTCCCAAATGGGACCGGCGGGCTCCCCCAGGACGTCTGCGTACGGCAGTCGGTTGCCAGCTGTTTACTTCCAGCCGGAGAAGGAAAAAGAGGACGGCTTTCCCAGGGACAATTCTGGGCCCTTGGGACCATCCAGAACCACCAAAGCCTCAACTTTGCACGGCCTGGGGAACGCTCTTCCTCACGTCCAGCAATCCCCACGTCGAAACCTTTCTCAGCGGAGGCAGGCACTCTCTCCCTTGTACTAGATAGCTCGGCAGAGCCTTCCGAGAAACATGCTGCGTCATTCAGCTTGAACGTGGGACGCCGAGGGGAGAGTACGCTTTCTCCCCGTTTGGAGGCGCCTTGCGCTTGGCTTCAAAGCTGCCTGAACAGCACTAGCGGCCCGACGTCTCTGCACGGCAGGATTGTCGTCGTGGGCCGAGGCTGCGTGTTCTCGCAAAGCGAAAACCGTGCGGGCAATCCCTTTCTAGGAACTCCTCCCACGGCACCCCAGGTTCAGCTCCGGCCGAACGAAAGGTGACCTCAGGCCTCAAGGTAAGTTCCAGTGTTTCACGCCGGGGGAGTTGGGTGTGCGGTGGTTTCCATGAGGCCATACTCCACCGCGGAGTGCCTCAACCCCGCGACGCTCCTGGGGGCACACAGGATAGGAGCTCGTTCGCCAATTTCGCAGGATGACTTCTCTCCGTGCCGGAACGGCGGCTCCTGGCTTCTGAGGAACCTTAGCCTAAACAGGCCCCTGGAGAAAGCGCTTCACATTCATAGCAAGGGCAACGTACCGCTCTCCGGCTTGCCCGGGTTGAGCGCCCCAGTCGTCAAAGAGCCTCGCGAAGGCAGTGCTGCGCAGGCTCCCTCTGCCAGTCGCACGGCCTCCTTGACTGAAAGACAACTGCAGTGCCAAAAGGCACCGTGCTGACGACTGGCTCCAGGAGGGGACTCGGGACAGCACTCTCACAGAAGCGAAAGCTAGGCTGTGGGCCCAGCCTGAGGACCAGCACGTTGTCCACACTTAACACAGCTAAGGCATGAGCCAGACGACAGCCTTGGTCACTGAGGCCTACCTAAGGTACTGCCATACTTACCCACTAGATCCCACGCAGAGGTCCCTGTGCCCAAAAGGGCCTCCATGGAAGGGCCCTGTTCCTCCCGTGGGTTTCCTTGAGGTAATCAGAAACCACTGAGGATAACTACGTGAGCTCCGCTTTGAAACTGGGCGACCCTGGGCAAACCTTATTCCCCTCCGTGGTAGACGAGGCAGTGGCGGGTCCTAAGCTGCCTGAAGCACACTCCTCGCGCCCACCTTCTCTTTGCTGCCGGAAAGGCCTCACATAAGAGGCCTGAGTTTACTCGTGACGGAAGCCGTCTGAGTGTACTCGTGTGAGGCCTGCCGCTCTCAGTTCCTTGCTGGGAGCTTCAGCAAGAGCACTCCGGAGCTCGCCGACCAAAGAATTGTGAGCCCCCCCCCCACCCACCCCCCCACCCCCCCGCCCCCAGGCCTCAAGTAAAAGTCCAGATGTCCCCCGTCAGTAACACCTCGGAGTGCCATAGGAGCGAAGAAGCATGCGTTAACGGAATGCTTCAACAGTGCTAGGGATTTAGTTCACGAGACACTGTGCACTCACGTTCGTTGTAACAACTGTCAGAGGGCACTGTATGCCTTCCGACTCCTCTGTTGCGTTTGAGCCACAGGAAGTAAATGCATTCGTTTGATTAAGCTCCGTGAACGTGCAACGACGATGGCGAAGCGCTGCCCTGTTCGCTCGAAAGCTCTCGACTGTACGGCCTTCCAACGGCCTCAGGCTACGCAGTTGCAAACAGCCTTACATTCCATGCTGGTGTGCCCCCAGGTAGGAATTTGGGCTCTTCTGTGAGACACCAGTGTGCGTCCCAAATGAAACCGGCGGGCTCCCCCAGGACGTCTGCGTACGGCAGTCGGTTGCCAGCTGTTTACTTCCAGCCGGAGAAGGAAAAAGAGGACGGCTTTCCCAGGGACAATTCTGGGCCCTTGGGACCATCCAGAACCACCAAAGCCTCAACTTTGCACGGCCTGGGGAACGCTCTTCCTCACGTCCAGCAATCCCCACGTCGAAACCTTTCTCAGCGGAGGCAGGCACTCTCTCCCTTGTACTAGATAGCTCGGCAGAGCCTTCCGAGAAACATGCTGCGTCATTCAGCTTGAACGTGGGACGCCGAGGGGAGAGTACGCTTTCTCCCCGTTTGGAGGCGCCTTGCGCTTGGCTTCAAAGCTGCCTGAACAGCACTAGCGGCCCGACGTCTCTGCACGGCAGGATTGTCGTCGTGGGCCGAGGCTGCGTGTTCTCGCAAAGCGAAAACCGTGCGGGCAATCCCTTTCTAGGAACTCCTCCCACGGCACCCCAGGTTCAGCTCCGGCCGAACGAAAGGTGACCTCAGGCCTCAAGGTAAGTTCCAGTGTTTCACGCCGGGGGAGTTGGGTGTGCGGTGGTTTCCATGAGGCCATACTCCACCGCGGAGTGCCTCAACCCCGCGACGCTCCTGGGGGCACACAGGATAGGAGCTCGTTCGCCAATTTCGCAGGATGACTTCTCTCCGTGCCGGAACGGCGGCTCCTGGCTTCTGAGGGACCTTAGCCTAAACAGGCCCCTGGAGAAAGCGCTTCACATTCATAGCAAGGGCAACGTACCGCTCTCCGGCTTGCCCGGGTTGAGCGCCCCAGTCGTCAAAGAGCCTCGCGAAGGCAGTGCTGCGCAGGCTCCCTCTGCCAGTCGCACGGCCTCCTTGACTGAAAGACAACTGCAGTGCCAAAAGGCACCGTGCTGACGACTGGCTCCAGGAGGGGACTCGGGACAGCACTCTCACAGAAGCGAAAGCTAGGCTGTGGGCCCAGCCTGAGGACCAGCACGTTGTCCACACTTAACACAGCTAAGGCATGAGCCAGACGACAGCCTTGGTCACTGAGGCCTACCTAAGGTACTGCCATACTTACCCACTAGATCCCACGCAGAGGTCCCTGTGCCCAAAAGGGCCTCCATGGAAGGGCCCTGTTCCTCCCGTGGGTTTCCTTGAGGTAATCAGAAACCACTGAGGATAACTACGTGAGCTCCGCTTTGAAACTGGGCGACCCTGGGCAAACCTTATTCCCCTCCGTGGTAGACGAGGCAGTGGCGGGTCCTAAGCTGCCTGAAGCACACTCCTCGCGCCCACCTTCTCTTTGCTGCCGGAAAGGCCTCACATAAGAGGCCTGAGTTTACTCGTGACGGAAGCCGTCTGAGTGTACTCGTGTGAGGCCTGCCGCTCTCAGTTCCTTGCTGGGAGCTTCAGCAAGAGCACTCCGGAGCTCGCCGACCAAAGAATTTTGAGCCCCCCACCCACCCACCCCCCCACCCCCCCGCCCCCAGGCCTCAAGTAAAAGTCCAGATGTCCCCCGTCAGTAACACCTCGGAGTGCCATAGGAGCGAAGAAGCATGCGTTAACGGAATGCTTCAACAGTGCTAGGGATTTAGTTCACGAGACACTGTGCACTCACGTTCGTTGTAACAACTGTCAGAGGGCACTGTATGCCTTCCGACTCCTCTGTTGCGTTTGAGCCACAGGAAGTAAATGCATTCGTTTGATTAAGCTCCGTGAACGTGCAACGACGATGGCGAAGCGCTGCCCTGTTCGCTCGAAAGCTCTCGACTGTACGGCCTTCCAACGGCCTCAGGCTACGCAGTTGCAAACAGCCTTACATTCCATGCTGGTGTGCCCCCAGGTAGGAATTTGGGCTCTTCTGTGAGACACCAGTGTGCGTCCCAAATGAAACCGGCGGGCTCCCCCAGGACGTCTGCGTACGGCAGTCGGTTGCCAGCTGTTTACTTCCAGCCGGAGAAGGAAAAAGAGGACGGCTTTCCCAGGGACAATTCTGGGCCCTTGGGACCATCCAGAACCACCAAAGCCTCAACTTTGCACGGCCTGGGGAACGCTCTTCCTCACGTCCAGCAATCCCCACGTCGAAACCTTTCTCAGCGGAGGCAGGCACTCTCTCCCTTGTACTAGATAGCTCGGCAGAGCCTTCCGAGAAACATGCTGCGTCATTCAGCTTGAACGTGGGACGCCGAGGGGAGAGTACGCTTTCTCCCCGTTTGGAGGCGCCTTGCGCTTGGCTTCAAAGCTGCCTGAACAGCACTAGCGGCCCGACGTCTCTGCACGGCAGGATTGTCGTCGTGGGCCGAGGCTGCGTGTTCTCGCAAAGCGAAAACCGTGCGGGCAATCCCTTTCTAGGAACTCCTCCCACGGCACCCCAGGTTCAGCTCCGGCCGAACGAAAGGTGACCTCAGGCCTCAAGGTAAGTTCCAGTGTTTCACGCCGGGGGAGTTGGGTGTGCGGTGGTTTCCATGAGGCCATACTCCACCGCGGAGTGCCTCAACCCCGCGACGCTCCTGGGGGCACACAGGATAGGAGCTCGTTCGCCAATTTCGCAGGATGACTTCTCTCCGTGCCGGAACGGCGGCTCCTGGCTTCTGAGGGACCTTAGCCTAAACAGGCCCCTGGAGAAAGCGCTTCACATTCATAGCAAGGGCAACGTACCGCTCTCCGGCTTGCCCGGGTTGAGCGCCCCAGTCGTCAAAGAGCCTCGCGAAGGCAGTGCTGCGCAGGCTCCCTCTGCCAGTCGCACGGCCTCCTTGACTGAAAGACAACTGCAGTGCCAAAAGGCACCGTGCTGACGACTGGCTCCAGGAGGGGACTCGGGACAGCACTCTCACAGAAGCGAAAGCTAGGCTGTGGGCCCAGCCTGAGGACCAGCACGTTGTCCACACTTAACACAGCTAAGGCATGAGCCAGACGACAGCCTTGGTCACTGAGGCCTACCTAAGGTACTGCCATACTTACCCACTAGATCCCACGCAGAGGTCCCTGTGCCCAAAAGGGCCTCCATGGAAGGGCCCTGTTCCTCCCGTGGGTTTCCTTGAGGTAATCAGAAACCACTGAGGATAACTACGTGAGCTCCGCTTTGAAACTGGGCGACCCTGGGCAAACCTTATTCCCCTCCGTGGTAGACGAGGCAGTGGCGGGTCCTAAGCTGCCTGAAGCACACTCCTCGCGCCCACCTTCTCTTTGCTGCCGGAAAGGCCTCACATAAGAGGCCTGAGTTTACTCGTGACGGAAGCCGTCTGAGTGTACTCGTGTGAGGCCTGCCGCTCTCAGTTCCTTGCTGGGAGCTTCAGCAAGAGCACTCCGGAGCTCGCCGACCAAAGAATTTTGAGCCCCCCACCCACCCACCCCCCCACCCCCCCGCCCCCAGGCCTCAAGTAAAAGTCCAGATGTCCCCCGTCAGTAACACCTCGGAGTGCCATAGGAGCGAAGAAGCATGCGTTAACGGAATGCTTCAACAGTGCTAGGGATTTAGTTCACGAGACACTGTGCACTCACGTTCGTTGTAACAACTGTCAGAGGGCACTGTATGCCTTCCGACTCCTCTGTTGCGTTTGAGCCACAGGAAGTAAATGCATTCGTTTGATTAAGCTCCGTGAACGTGCAACGACGATGGCGAAGCGCTGCCCTGTTCGCTCGAAAGCTCTCGACTGTACGGCCTTCCAACGGCCTCAGGCTACGCAGTTGCAAACAGCCTTACATTCCATGCTGGTGTGCCCCCAGGTAGGAATTTGGGCTCTTCTGTGAGACACCAGTGTGCGTCCCAAATGAAACCGGCGGGCTCCCCCAGGACGTCTGCGTACGGCAGTCGGTTGCCAGCTGTTTACTTCCAGCCGGAGAAGGAAAAAGAGGACGGCTTTCCCAGGGACAATTCTGGGCCCTTGGGACCATCCAGAACCACCAAAGCCTCAACTTTGCACGGCCTGGGGAACGCTCTTCCTCACGTCCAGCAATCCCCACGTCGAAACCTTTCTCAGCGGAGGCAGGCACTCTCTCCCTTGTACTAGATAGCTCGGCAGAGCCTTCCGAGAAACATGCTGCGTCATTCAGCTTGAACGTGGGACGCCGAGGGGAGAGTACGCTTTCTCCCCGTTTGGAGGCGCCTTGCGCTTGGCTTCAAAGCTGCCTGAACAGCACTAGCGGCCCGACGTCTCTGCACGGCAGGATTGTCGTCGTGGGCCGAGGCTGCGTGTTCTCGCAAAGCGAAAACCGTGCGGGCAATCCCTTTCTAGGAACTCCTCCCACGGCACCCCAGGTTCAGCTCCGGCCGAACGAAAGGTGACCTCAGGCCTCAAGGTAAGTTCCAGTGTTTCACGCCGGGGGAGTTGGGTGTGCGGTGGTTTCCATGAGGCCATACTCCACCGCGGAGTGCCTCAACCCCGCGACGCTCCTGGGGGCACACAGGATAGGAGCTCGTTCGCCAATTTCGCAGGATGACTTCTCTCCGTGCCGGAACGGCGGCTCCTGGCTTCTGAGGGACCTTAGCCTAAACAGGCCCCTGGAGAAAGCGCTTCACATTCATAGCAAGGGCAACGTACCGCTCTCCGGCTTGCCCGGGTTGAGCGCCCCAGTCGTCAAAGAGCCTCGCGAAGGCAGTGCTGCGCAGGCTCCCTCTGCCAGTCGCACGGCCTCCTTGACTGAAAGACAACTGCAGTGCCAAAAGGCACCGTGCTGACGACTGGCTCCAGGAGGGGACTCGGGACAGCACTCTCACAGAAGCGAAAGCTAGGCTGTGGGCCCAGCCTGAGGACCAGCACGTTGTCCACACTTAACACAGCTAAGGCATGAGCCAGACGACAGCCTTGGTCACTGAGGCCTACCTAAGGTACTGCCATACTTACCCACTAGATCCCACGCAGAGGTCCCTGTGCCCAAAAGGGCCTCCATGGAAGGGCCCTGTTCCTCCCGTGGGTTTCCTTGAGGTAATCAGAAACCACTGAGGATAACTACGTGAGCTCCGCTTTGAAACTGGGCGACCCTGGGCAAACCTTATTCCCCTCCGTGGTAGACGAGGCAGTGGCGGGTCCTAAGCTGCCTGAAGCACACTCCTCGCGCCCACCTTCTCTTTGCTGCCGGAAAGGCCTCACATAAGAGGCCTGAGTTTACTCGTGACGGAAGCCGTCTGAGTGTACTCGTGTGAGGCCTGCCGCTCTCAGTTCCTTGCTGGGAGCTTCAGCAAGAGCACTCCGGAGCTCGCCGACCAAAGAATTGTGAGCCCCCCCCCCACCCACCCCCCCACCCCCCCGCCCCCAGGCCTCAAGTAAAAGTCCAGATGTCCCCCGTCAGTAACACCTCGGAGTGCCATAGGAGCGAAGAAGCATGCGTTAACGGAATGCTTCAACAGTGCTAGGGATTTAGTTCACGAGACACTGTGCACTCACGTTCGTTGTAACAACTGTCAGAGGGCACTGTATGCCTTCCGACTCCTCTGTTGCGTTTGAGCCACAGGAAGTAAATGCATTCGTTTGATTAAGCTCCGTGAACGTGCAACGACGATGGCGAAGCGCTGCCCTGTTCGCTCGAAAGCTCTCGACTGTACGGCCTTCCAACGGCCTCAGGCTACGCAGTTGCAAACAGCCTTACATTCCATGCTGGTGTGCCCCCAGGTAGGAATTTGGGCTCTTCTGTGAGACACCAGTGTGCGTCCCAAATGAAACCGGCGGGCTCCCCCAGGACGTCTGCGTACGGCAGTCGGTTGCCAGCTGTTTACTTCCAGCCGGAGAAGGAAAAAGAGGACGGCTTTCCCAGGGACAATTCTGGGCCCTTGGGACCATCCAGAACCACCAAAGCCTCAACTTTGCACGGCCTGGGGAACGCTCTTCCTCACGTCCAGCAATCCCCACGTCGAAACCTTTCTCAGCGGAGGCAGGCACTCTCTCCCTTGTACTAGATAGCTCGGCAGAGCCTTCCGAGAAACATGCTGCGTCATTCAGCTTGAACGTGGGACGCCGAGGGGAGAGTACGCTTTCTCCCCGTTTGGAGGCGCCTTGCGCTTGGCTTCAAAGCTGCCTGAACAGCACTAGCGGCCCGACGTCTCTGCACGGCAGGATTGTCGTCGTGGGCCGAGGCTGCGTGTTCTCGCAAAGCGAAAACCGTGCGGGCAATCCCTTTCTAGGAACTCCTCCCACGGCACCCCAGGTTCAGCTCCGGCCGAACGAAAGGTGACCTCAGGCCTCAAGGTAAGTTCCAGTGTTTCACGCCGGGGGAGTTGGGTGTGCGGTGGTTTCCATGAGGCCATACTCCACCGCGGAGTGCCTCAACCCCGCGACGCTCCTGGGGGCACACAGGATAGGAGCTCGTTCGCCAATTTCGCAGGATGACTTCTCTCCGTGCCGGAACGGCGGCTCCTGGCTTCTGAGGGACCTTAGCCTAAACAGGCCCCTGGAGAAAGCGCTTCACATTCATAGCAAGGGCAACGTACCGCTCTCCGGCTTGCCCGGGTTGAGCGCCCCAGTCGTCAAAGAGCCTCGCGAAGGCAGTGCTGCGCAGGCTCCCTCTGCCAGTCGCACGGCCTCCTTGACTGAAAGACAACTGCAGTGCCAAAAGGCACCGTGCTGACGACTGGCTCCAGGAGGGGACTCGGGACAGCACTCTCACAGAAGCGAAAGCTAGGCTGTGGGCCCAGCCTGAGGACCAGCACGTTGTCCACACTTAACACAGCTAAGGCATGAGCCAGACGACAGCCTTGGTCACTGAGGCCTACCTAAGGTACTGCCATACTTACCCACTAGATCCCACGCAGAGGTCCCTGTGCCCAAAAGGGCCTCCATGGAAGGGCCCTGTTCCTCCCGTGGGTTTCCTTGAGGTAATCAGAAACCACTGAGGATAACTACGTGAGCTCCGCTTTGAAACTGGGCGACCCTGGGCAAACCTTATTCCCCTCCGTGGTAGACGAGGCAGTGGCGGGTCCTAAGCTGCCTGAAGCACACTCCTCGCGCCCACCTTCTCTTTGCTGCCGGAAAGGCCTCACATAAGAGGCCTGAGTTTACTCGTGACGGAAGCCGTCTGAGTGTACTCGTGTGAGGCCTGCCGCTCTCAGTTCCTTGCTGGGAGCTTCAGCAAGAGCACTCCGGAGCTCGCCGACCAAAGAATTGTGAGCCCCCCCCCCACCCACCCCCCCACCCCCCCGCCCCCAGGCCTCAAGTAAAAGTCCAGATGTCCCCCGTCAGTAACACCTCGGAGTGCCATAGGAGCGAAGAAGCATGCGTTAACGGAATGCTTCAACAGTGCTAGGGATTTAGTTCACGAGACACTGTGCACTCACGTTCGTTGTAACAACTGTCAGAGGGCACTGTATGCCTTCCGACTCCTCTGTTGCGTTTGAGCCACAGGAAGTAAATGCATTCGTTTGATTAAGCTCCGTGAACGTGCAACGACGATGGCGAAGCGCTGCCCTGTTCGCTCGAAAGCTCTCGACTGTACGGCCTTCCAACGGCCTCAGGCTACGCAGTTGCAAACAGCCTTACATTCCATGCTGGTGTGCCCCCAGGTAGGAATTTGGGCTCTTCTGTGAGACACCAGTGTGCGTCCCAAATGAAACCGGCGGGCTCCCCCAGGACGTCTGCGTACGGCAGTCGGTTGCCAGCTGTTTACTTCCAGCCGGAGAAGGAAAAAGAGGACGGCTTTCCCAGGGACAATTCTGGGCCCTTGGGACCATCCAGAACCACCAAAGCCTCAACTTTGCACGGCCTGGGGAACGCTCTTCCTCACGTCCAGCAATCCCCACGTCGAAACCTTTCTCAGCGGAGGCAGGCACTCTCTCCCTTGTACTAGATAGCTCGGCAGAGCCTTCCGAGAAACATGCTGCGTCATTCAGCTTGAACGTGGGACGCCGAGGGGAGAGTACGCTTTCTCCCCGTTTGGAGGCGCCTTGCGCTTGGCTTCAAAGCTGCCTGAACAGCACTAGCGGCCCGACGTCTCTGCACGGCAGGATTGTCGTCGTGGGCCGAGGCTGCGTGTTCTCGCAAAGCGAAAACCGTGCGGGCAATCCCTTTCTAGGAACTCCTCCCACGGCACCCCAGGTTCAGCTCCGGCCGAACGAAAGGTGACCTCAGGCCTCAAGGTAAGTTCCAGTGTTTCACGCCGGGGGAGTTGGGTGTGCAGTGGTTTCCATGAGGCCATACTCCACCGCGGAGTGCCTCAACCCCGCGACGCTCCTGGGGGCACACAGGATAGGAGCTCGTTCGCCAATTTCGCAGGATGACTTCTCTCCGTGCCGGAACGGCGGCTCCTGGCTTCTGAGGAACCTTAGCCTAAACAGGCCCCTGGAGAAAGCGCTTCACATTCATAGCAAGGGCAACGTACCGCTCTCCGGCTTGCCCGGGTTGAGCGCCCCAGTCGTCAAAGAGCCTCGCGAAGGCAGTGCTGCGCAGGCTCCCTCTGCCAGTCGCACGGCCTCCTTGACTGAAAGACAACTGCAGTGCCAAAAGGCACCGTGCTGACGACTGGCTCCAGGAGGGGACTCGGGACAGCACTCTCACAGAAGCGAAAGCTAGGCTGTGGGCCCAGCCTGAGGACCAGCACGTTGTCCACACTTAACACAGCTAAGGCATGAGCCAGACGACAGCCTTGGTCACTGAGGCCTACCTAAGGTACTGCCATACTTACCCACTAGATCCCACGCAGAGGTCCCTGTGCCCAAAAGGGCCTCCATGGAAGGGCCCTGTTCCTCCCGTGGGTTTCCTTGAGGTAATCAGAAACCACTGAGGATAACTACGTGAGCTCCGCTTTGAAACTGGGCGACCCTGGGCAAACCTTATTCCCCTCCGTGGTAGACGAGGCAGTGGCGGGTCCTAAGCTGCCTGAAGCACACTCCTCGCGCCCACCTTCTCTTTGCTGCCGGAAAGGCCTCACATAAGAGGCCTGAGTTTACTCGTGACGGAAGCCGTCTGAGTGTACTCGTGTGAGGCCTGCCGCTCTCAGTTCCTTGCTGGGAGCTTCAGCAAGAGCACTCCGGAGCTCGCCGACCAAAGAATTTTGAGCCCCCCACCCACCCACCCCCCCACCCCCCCGCCCCCAGGCCTCAAGTAAAAGTCCAGATGTCCCCCGTCAGTAACACCTCGGAGTGCCATAGGAGCGAAGAAGCATGCGTTAACGGAATGCTTCAACAGTGCTAGGGATTTAGTTCACGAGACACTGTGCACTCACGTTCGTTGTAACAACTGTCAGAGGGCACTGTATGCCTTCCGACTCCTCTGTTGCGTTTGAGCCACAGGAAGTAAATGCATTCGTTTGATTAAGCTCCGTGAACGTGCAACGACGATGGCGAAGCGCTGCCCTGTTCGCTCGAAAGCTCTCGACTGTACGGCCTTCCAACGGCCTCAGGCTACGCAGTTGCAAACAGCCTTACATTCCATGCTGGTGTGCCCCCAGGTAGGAATTTGGGCTCTTCTGTGAGACACCAGTGTGCGTCCCAAATGAAACCGGCGGGCTCCCCCAGGACGTCTGCGTACGGCAGTCGGTTGCCAGCTGTTTACTTCCAGCCGGAGAAGGAAAAAGAGGACGGCTTTCCCAGGGACAATTCTGGGCCCTTGGGACCATCCAGAACCACCAAAGCCTCAACTTTGCACGGCCTGGGGAACGCTCTTCCTCACGTCCAGCAATCCCCACGTCGAAACCTTTCTCAGCGGAGGCAGGCACTCTCTCCCTTGTACTAGATAGCTCGGCAGAGCCTTCCGAGAAACATGCTGCGTCATTCAGCTTGAACGTGGGACGCCGAGGGGAGAGTACGCTTTCTCCCCGTTTGGAGGCGCCTTGCGCTTGGCTTCAAAGCTGCCTGAACAGCACTAGCGGCCCGACGTCTCTGCACGGCAGGATTGTCGTCGTGGGCCGAGGCTGCGTGTTCTCGCAAAGCGAAAACCGTGCGGGCAATCCCTTTCTAGGAACTCCTCCCACGGCACCCCAGGTTCAGCTCCGGCCGAACGAAAGGTGACCTCAGGCCTCAAGGTAAGTTCCAGTGTTTCACGCCGGGGGAGTTGGGTGTGCAGTGGTTTCCATGAGGCCATACTCCACCGCGGAGTGCCTCAACCCCGCGACGCTCCTGGGGGCACACAGGATAGGAGCTCGTTCGCCAATTTCGCAGGATGACTTCTCTCCGTGCCGGAACGGCGGCTCCTGGCTTCTGAGGGACCTTAGCCTAAACAGGCCCCTGGAGAAAGCGCTTCACATTCATAGCAAGGGCAACGTACCGCTCTCCGGCTTGCCCGGGTTGAGCGCCCCAGTCGTCAAAGAGCCTCGCGAAGGCAGTGCTGCGCAGGCTCCCTCTGCCAGTCGCACGGCCTCCTTGACTGAAAGACAACTGCAGTGCCAAAAGGCACCGTGCTGACGACTGGCTCCAGGAGGGGACTCGGGACAGCACTCTCACAGAAGCGAAAGCTAGGCTGTGGGCCCAGCCTGAGGACCAGCACGTTGTCCACACTTAACACAGCTAAGGCATGAGCCAGACGACAGCCTTGGTCACTGAGGCCTACCTAAGGTACTGCCATACTTACCCACTAGATCCCACGCAGAGGTCCCTGTGCCCAAAAGGGCCTCCATGGAAGGGCCCTGTTCCTCCCGTGGGTTTCCTTGAGGTAATCAGAAACCACTGAGGATAACTACGTGAGCTCCGCTTTGAAACTGGGCGACCCTGGGCAAACCTTATTCCCCTCCGTGGTAGACGAGGCAGTGGCGGGTCCTAAGCTGCCTGAAGCACACTCCTCGCGCCCACCTTCTCTTTGCTGCCGGAAAGGCCTCACATAAGAGGCCTGAGTTTACTCGTGACGGAAGCCGTCTGAGTGTACTCGTGTGAGGCCTGCCGCTCTCAGTTCCTTGCTGGGAGCTTCAGCAAGAGCACTCCGGAGCTCGCCGACCAAAGAATTGTGAGCCCCCCACCCACCCACCCCCCCACCCCCCCGCCCCCAGGCCTCAAGTAAAAGTCCAGATGTCCCCCGTCAGTAACACCTCGGAGTGCCATAGGAGCGAAGAAGCATGCGTTAACGGAATGCTTCAACAGTGCTAGGGATTTAGTTCACGAGACACTGTGCACTCACGTTCGTTGTAACAACTGTCAGAGGGCACTGTATGCCTTCCGACTCCTCTGTTGCGTTTGAGCCACAGGAAGTAAATGCATTCGTTTGATTAAGCTCCGTGAACGTGCAACGACGATGGCGAAGCGCTGCCCTGTTCGCTCGAAAGCTCTCGACTGTACGGCCTTCCAACGGCCTCAGGCTACGCAGTTGCAAACAGCCTTACATTCCATGCTGGTGTGCCCCCAGGTAGGAATTTGGGCTCTTCTGTGAGACACCAGTGTGCGTCCCAAATGAAACCGGCGGGCTCCCCCAGGACGTCTGCGTACGGCAGTCGGTTGCCAGCTGTTTACTTCCAGCCGGAGAAGGAAAAAGAGGACGGCTTTCCCAGGGACAATTCTGGGCCCTTGGGACCATCCAGAACCACCAAAGCCTCAACTTTGCACGGCCTGGGGAACGCTCTTCCTCACGTCCAGCAATCCCCACGTCGAAACCTTTCTCAGCGGAGGCAGGCACTCTCTCCCTTGTACTAGATAGCTCGGCAGAGCCTTCCGAGAAACATGCTGCGTCATTCAGCTTGAACGTGGGACGCCGAGGGGAGAGTACGCTTTCTCCCCGTTTGGAGGCGCCTTGCGCTTGGCTTCAAAGCTGCCTGAACAGCACTAGCGGCCCGACGTCTCTGCACGGCAGGATTGTCGTCGTGGGCCGAGGCTGCGTGTTCTCGCAAAGCGAAAACCGTGCGGGCAATCCCTTTCTAGGAACTCCTCCCACGGCACCCCAGGTTCAGCTCCGGCCGAACGAAAGGTGACCTCAGGCCTCAAGGTAAGTTCCAGTGTTTCACGCCGGGGGAGTTGGGTGTGCAGTGGTTTCCATGAGGCCATACTCCACCGCGGAGTGCCTCAACCCCGCGACGCTCCTGGGGGCACACAGGATAGGAGCTCGTTCGCCAATTTCGCAGGATGACTTCTCTCCGTGCCGGAACGGCGGCTCCTGGCTTCTGAGGAACCTTAGCCTAAACAGGCCCCTGGAGAAAGCGCTTCACATTCATAGCAAGGGCAACGTACCGCTCTCCGGCTTGCCCGGGTTGAGCGCCCCAGTCGTCAAAGAGCCTCGCGAAGGCAGTGCTGCGCAGGCTCCCTCTGCCAGTCGCACGGCCTCCTTGACTGAAAGACAACTGCAGTGCCAAAAGGCACCGTGCTGACGACTGGCTCCAGGAGGGGACTCGGGACAGCACTCTCACAGAAGCGAAAGCTAGGCTGTGGGCCCAGCCTGAGGACCAGCACGTTGTCCACACTTAACACAGCTAAGGCATGAGCCAGACGACAGCCTTGGTCACTGAGGCCTACCTAAGGTACTGCCATACTTACCCACTAGATCCCACGCAGAGGCCCTGTGCCCAAAAGGGCCTCCATGGAAGGGCCCTGTTCCTCCCGTGGGTTTCCTTGAGGTAATCAGAAACCACTGAGGATAACTACGTGAGCTCCGCTTTGAAACTGGGCGACCCTGGGCAAACCTTATTCCCCTCCGTGGTAGACGAGGCAGTGGCGGGTCCTAAGCTGCCTGAAGCACACTCCTCGCGCCCACCTTCTCTTTGCTGCCGGAAAGGCCTCACATAAGAGGCCTGAGTTTACTCGTGACGGAAGCCGTCTGAGTGTACTCGTGTGAGGCCTGCCGCTCTCAGTTCCTTGCTGGGAGCTTCAGCAAGAGCACTCCGGAGCTCGCCGACCAAAGAATTGTGAGCCCCCCCCCCACCCACCCCCCCACCCCCCCGCCCCCAGGCCTCAAGTAAAAGTCCAGATGTCCCCCGTCAGTAACACCTCGGAGTGCCATAGGAGCGAAGAAGCATGCGTTAACGGAATGCTTCAACAGTGCTAGGGATTTAGTTCACGAGACACTGTGCACTCACGTTCGTTGTAACAACTGTCAGAGGGCACTGTATGCCTTCCGACTCCTCTGTTGCGTTTGAGCCACAGGAAGTAAATGCATTCGTTTGATTAAGCTCCGTGAACGTGCAACGACGATGGCGAAGCGCTGCCCTGTTCGCTCGAAAGCTCTCGACTGTACGGCCTTCCAACGGCCTCAGGCTACGCAGTTGCAAACAGCCTTACATTCCATGCTGGTGTGCCCCCAGGTAGGAATTTGGGCTCTTCTGTGAGACACCAGTGTGCGTCCCAAATGAAACCGGCGGGCTCCCCCAGGACGTCTGCGTACGGCAGTCGGTTGCCAGCTGTTTACTTCCAGCCGGAGAAGGAAAAAGAGGACGGCTTTCCCAGGGACAATTCTGGGCCCTTGGGACCATCCAGAACCACCAAAGCCTCAACTTTGCACGGCCTGGGGAACGCTCTTCCTCACGTCCAGCAATCCCCACGTCGAAACCTTTCTCAGCGGAGGCAGGCACTCTCTCCCTTGTACTAGATAGCTCGGCAGAGCCTTCCGAGAAACATGCTGCGTCATTCAGCTTGAACGTGGGACGCCGAGGGGAGAGTACGCTTTCTCCCCGTTTGGAGGCGCCTTGCGCTTGGCTTCAAAGCTGCCTGAACAGCACTAGCGGCCCGACGTCTCTGCACGGCAGGATTGTCGTCGTGGGCCGAGGCTGCGTGTTCTCGCAAAGCGAAAACCGTGCGGGCAATCCCTTTCTAGGAACTCCTCCCACGGCACCCCAGGTTCAGCTCCGGCCGAACGAAAGGTGACCTCAGGCCTCAAGGTAAGTTCCAGTGTTTCACGCCGGGGGAGTTGGGTGTGCAGTGGTTTCCATGAGGCCATACTCCACCGCGGAGTGCCTCAACCCCGCGACGCTCCTGGGGGCACACAGGATAGGAGCTCGTTCGCCAATTTCGCAGGATGACTTCTCTCCGTGCCGGAACGGCGGCTCCTGGCTTCTGAGGAACCTTAGCCTAAACAGGCCCCTGGAGAAAGCGCTTCACATTCATAGCAAGGGCAACGTACCGCTCTCCGGCTTGCCCGGGTTGAGCGCCCCAGTCGTCAAAGAGCCTCGCGAAGGCAGTGCTGCGCAGGCTCCCTCTGCCAGTCGCACGGCCTCCTTGACTGAAAGACAACTGCAGTGCCAAAAGGCACCGTGCTGACGACTGGCTCCAGGAGGGGACTCGGGACAGCACTCTCACAGAAGCGAAAGCTAGGCTGTGGGCCCAGCCTGAGGACCAGCACGTTGTCCACACTTAACACAGCTAAGGCATGAGCCAGACGACAGCCTTGGTCACTGAGGCCTACCTAAGGTACTGCCATACTTACCCACTAGATCCCACGCAGAGGTCCCTGTGCCCAAAAGGGCCTCCATGGAAGGGCCCTGTTCCTCCCGTGGGTTTCCTTGAGGTAATCAGAAACCACTGAGGATAACTACGTGAGCTCCGCTTTGAAACTGGGCGACCCTGGGCAAACCTTATTCCCCTCCGTGGTAGACGAGGCAGTGGCGGGTCCTAAGCTGCCTGAAGCACACTCCTCGCGCCCACCTTCTCTTTGCTGCCGGAAAGGCCTCACATAAGAGGCCTGAGTTTACTCGTGACGGAAGCCGTCTGAGTGTACTCGTGTGAGGCCTGCCGCTCTCAGTTCCTTGCTGGGAGCTTCAGCAAGAGCACTCCGGAGCTCGCCGACCAAAGAATTGTGAGCCCCCCACCCACCCACCCCCCCACCCCCCCGCCCCCAGGCCTCAAGTAAAAGTCCAGATGTCCCCCGTCAGTAACACCTCGGAGTGCCATAGGAGCGAAGAAGCATGCGTTAACGGAATGCTTCAACAGTGCTAGGGATTTAGTTCACGAGACACTGTGCACTCACGTTCGTTGTAACAACTGTCAGAGGGCACTGTATGCCTTCCGACTCCTCTGTTGCGTTTGAGCCACAGGAAGTAAATGCATTCGTTTGATTAAGCTCCGTGAACGTGCAACGACGATGGCGAAGCGCTGCCCTGTTCGCTCGAAAGCTCTCGACTGTACGGCCTTCCAACGGCCTCAGGCTACGCAGTTGCAAACAGCCTTACATTCCATGCTGGTGTGCCCCCAGGTAGGAATTTGGGCTCTTCTGTGAGACACCAGTGTGCGTCCCAAATGAAACCGGCGGGCTCCCCCAGGACGTCTGCGTACGGCAGTCGGTTGCCAGCTGTTTACTTCCAGCCGGAGAAGGAAAAAGAGGACGGCTTTCCCAGGGACAATTCTGGGCCCTTGGGACCATCCAGAACCACCAAAGCCTCAACTTTGCACGGCCTGGGGAACGCTCTTCCTCACGTCCAGCAATCCCCACGTCGAAACCTTTCTCAGCGGAGGCAGGCACTCTCTCCCTTGTACTAGATAGCTCGGCAGAGCCTTCCGAGAAACATGCTGCGTCATTCAGCTTGAACGTGGGACGCCGAGGGGAGAGTACGCTTTCTCCCCGTTTGGAGGCGCCTTGCGCTTGGCTTCAAAGCTGCCTGAACAGCACTAGCGGCCCGACGTCTCTGCACGGCAGGATTGTCGTCGTGGGCCGAGGCTGCGTGTTCTCGCAAAGCGAAAACCGTGCGGGCAATCCCTTTCTAGGAACTCCTCCCACGGCACCCCAGGTTCAGCTCCGGTCCGAACGAAAGGTGACCTCAGGCCTCAAGGTAAGTTCCAGTGTTTCACGCCGGGGGAGTTGGGTGTGCAGTGGTTTCCATGAGGCCATACTCCACCGCGGAGTGCCTCAACCCCGCGACGCTCCTGGGGGCACACAGGATAGGAGCTCGTTCGCCAATTTCGCAGGATGACTTCTCTCCGTGCCGGAACGGCGGCTCCTGGCTTCTGAGGAACCTTAGCCTAAACAGGCCCCTGGAGAAAGCGCTTCACATTCATAGCAAGGGCAACGTACCGCTCTCCGGCTTGCCCGGGTTGAGCGCCCCAGTCGTCAAAGAGCCTCGCGAAGGCAGTGCTGCGCAGGCTCCCTCTGCCAGTCGCACGGCCTCCTTGACTGAAAGACAACTGCAGTGCCAAAAGGCACCGTGCTGACGACTGGCTCCAGGAGGGGACTCGGGACAGCACTCTCACAGAAGCGAAAGCTAGGCTGTGGGCCCAGCCTGAGGACCAGCACGTTGTCCACACTTAACACAGCTAAGGCATGAGCCAGACGACAGCCTTGGTCACTGAGGCCTACCTAAGGTACTGCCATACTTACCCACTAGATCCCACGCAGAGGTCCCTGTGCCCAAAAGGGCCTCCATGGAAGGGCCCTGTTCCTCCCGTGGGTTTCCTTGAGGTAATCAGAAACCACTGAGGATAACTACGTGAGCTCCGCTTTGAAACTGGGCGACCCTGGGCAAACCTTATTCCCCTCCGTGGTAGACGAGGCAGTGGCGGGTCCTAAGCTGCCTGAAGCACACTCCTCGCGCCCACCTTCTCTTTGCTGCCGGAAAGGCCTCACATAAGAGGCCTGAGTTTACTCGTGACGGAAGCCGTCTGAGTGTACTCGTGTGAGGCCTGCCGCTCTCAGTTCCTTGCTGGGAGCTTCAGCAAGAGCACTCCGGAGCTCGCCGACCAAAGAATTGTGAGCCCCCCCCCCACCCACCCCCCCACCCCCCCGCCCCCAGGCCTCAAGTAAAAGTCCAGATGTCCCCCGTCAGTAACACCTCGGAGTGCCATAGGAGCGAAGAAGCATGCGTTAACGGAATGCTTCAACAGTGCTAGGGATTTAGTTCACGAGACACTGTGCACTCACGTTCGTTGTAACAACTGTCAGAGGGCACTGTATGCCTTCCGACTCCTCTGTTGCGTTTGAGCCACAGGAAGTAAATGCATTCGTTTGATTAAGCTCCGTGAACGTGCAACGACGATGGCGAAGCGCTGCCCTGTTCGCTCGAAAGCTCTCGACTGTACGGCCTTCCAACGGCCTCAGGCTACGCAGTTGCAAACAGCCTTACATTCCATGCTGGTGTGCCCCCAGGTAGGAATTTGGGCTCTTCTGTGAGACACCAGTGTGCGTCCCAAATGAAACCGGCGGGCTCCCCCAGGACGTCTGCGTACGGCAGTCGGTTGCCAGCTGTTTACTTCCAGCCGGAGAAGGAAAAAGAGGACGGCTTTCCCAGGGACAATTCTGGGCCCTTGGGACCATCCAGAACCACCAAAGCCTCAACTTTGCACGGCCTGGGGAACGCTCTTCCTCACGTCCAGCAATCCCCACGTCGAAACCTTTCTCAGCGGAGGCAGGCACTCTCTCCCTTGTACTAGATAGCTCGGCAGAGCCTTCCGAGAAACATGCTGCGTCATTCAGCTTGAACGTGGGACGCCGAGGGGAGAGTACGCTTTCTCCCCGTTTGGAGGCGCCTTGCGCTTGGCTTCAAAGCTGCCTGAACAGCACTAGCGGCCCGGCGTCTCTGCACGGCAGGATTGTCGTCGTGGGCCGAGGCTGCGTGTTCTCGCAAAGCGAAAACCGTGCGGGCAATCCCTTTCTAGGAACTCCTCCCACGGCACCCCAGGTTCAGCTCCGGCCGAACGAAAGGTGACCTCAGGCCTCAAGGTAAGTTCCAGTGTTTCACGCCGGGGGAGTTGGGTGTGCAGTGGTTTCCATGAGGCCATACTCCACCGCGGAGTGCCTCAACCCCGCGACGCTCCTGGGGGCACACAGGATAGGAGCTCGTTCGCCAATTTCGCAGGATGACTTCTCTCCGTGCCGGAACGGCGGCTCCTGGCTTCTGAGGAACCTTAGCCTAAACAGGCCCCTGGAGAAAGCGCTTCACATTCATAGCAAGGGCAACGTACCGCTCTCCGGCTTGCCCGGGTTGAGCGCCCCAGTCGTCAAAGAGCCTCGCGAAGGCAGTGCTGCGCAGGCTCCCTCTGCCAGTCGCACGGCCTCCTTGACTGAAAGACAACTGCAGTGCCAAAAGGCACCGTGCTGACGACTGGCTCCAGGAGGGGACTCGGGACAGCACTCTCACAGAAGCGAAAGCTAGGCTGTGGGCCCAGCCTGAGGACCAGCACGTTGTCCACACTTAACACAGCTAAGGCATGAGCCAGACGACAGCCTTGGTCACTGAGGCCTACCTAAGGTACTGCCATACTTACCCACTAGATCCCACGCAGAGGTCCCTGTGCCCAAAAGGGCCTCCATGGAAGGGCCCTGTTCCTCCCGTGGGTTTCCTTGAGGTAATCAGAAACCACTGAGGATAACTACGTGAGCTCCGCTTTGAAACTGGGCGACCCTGGGCAAACCTTATTCCCCTCCGTGGTAGACGAGGCAGTGGCGGGTCCTAAGCTGCCTGAAGCACACTCCTCGCGCCCACCTTCTCTTTGCTGCCGGAAAGGCCTCACATAAGAGGCCTGAGTTTACTCGTGACGGAAGCCGTCTGAGTGTACTCGTGTGAGGCCTGCCGCTCTCAGTTCCTTGCTGGGAGCTTCAGCAAGAGCACTCCGGAGCTCGCCGACCAAAGAATTGTGAGCCCCCCCCCCCACCCACCCCCCCCACCCCCCCGCCCCCAGGCCTCAAGTAAAAGTCCAGATGTCCCCCGTCAGTAACACCTCGGAGTGCCATAGGAGCGAAGAAGCATGCGTTAACGGAATGCTTCAACAGTGCTAGGGATTTAGTTCACGAGACACTGTGCACTCACGTTCGTTGTAACAACTGTCAGAGGGCACTGTATGCCTTCCGACTCCTCTGTTGCGTTTGAGCCACAGGAAGTAAATGCATTCGTTTGATTAAGCTCCGTGAACGTGCAACGACGATGGCGAAGCGCTGCCCTGTTCGCTCGAAAGCTCTCGACTGTACGGCCTTCCAACGGCCTCAGGCTACGCAGTTGCAAACAGCCTTACATTCCATGCTGGTGTGCCCCCAGGTAGGAATTTGGGCTCTTCTGTGAGACACCAGTGTGCGTCCCAAATGAAACCGGCGGGCTCCCCCAGGACGTCTGCGTACGGCAGTCGGTTGCCAGCTGTTTACTTCCAGCCGGAGAAGGAAAAAGAGGACGGCTTTCCCAGGGACAATTCTGGGCCCTTGGGACCATCCAGAACCACCAAAGCCTCAACTTTGCACGGCCTGGGGAACGCTCTTCCTCACGTCCAGCAATCCCCACGTCGAAACCTTTCTCAGCGGAGGCAGGCACTCTCTCCCTTGTACTAGATAGCTCGGCAGAGCCTTCCGAGAAACATGCTGCGTCATTCAGCTTGAACGTGGGACGCCGAGGGGAGAGTACGCTTTCTCCCCGTTTGGAGGCGCCTTGCGCTTGGCTTCAAAGCTGCCTGAACAGCACTAGCGGCCCGACGTCTCTGCACGGCAGGATTGTCGTCGTGGGCCGAGGCTGCGTGTTCTCGCAAAGCGAAAACCGTGCGGGCAATCCCTTTCTAGGAACTCCTCCCACGGCACCCCAGGTTCAGCTCCGGCCGAACGAAAGGTGACCTCAGGCCTCAAGGTAAGTTCCAGTGTTTCACGCCGGGGGAGTTGGGTGTGCAGTGGTTTCCATGAGGCCATACTCCACCGCGGAGTGCCTCAACCCCGCGACGCTCCTGGGGGCACACAGGATAGGAGCTCGTTCGCCAATTTCGCAGGATGACTTCTCTCCGTGCCGGAACGGCGGCTCCTGGCTTCTGAGGAACCTTAGCCTAAACAGGCCCCTGGAGAAAGCGCTTCACATTCATAGCAAGGGCAACGTACCGCTCTCCGGCTTGCCCGGGTTGAGCGCCCCAGTCGTCAAAGAGCCTCGCGAAGGCAGTGCTGCGCAGGCTCCCTCTGCCAGTCGCACGGCCTCCTTGACTGAAAGACAACTGCAGTGCCAAAAGGCACCGTGCTGACGACTGGCTCCAGGAGGGGACTCGGGACAGCACTCTCACAGAAGCGAAAGCTAGGCTGTGGGCCCAGCCTGAGGACCAGCACGTTGTCCACACTTAACACAGCTAAGGCATGAGCCAGACGACAGCCTTGGTCACTGAGGCCTACCTAAGGTACTGCCATACTTACCCACTAGATCCCACGCAGAGGTCCCTGTGCCCAAAAGGGCCTCCATGGAAGGGCCCTGTTCCTCCCGTGGGTTTCCTTGAGGTAATCAGAAACCACTGAGGATAACTACGTGAGCTCCGCTTTGAAACTGGGCGACCCTGGGCAAACCTTATTCCCCTCCGTGGTAGACGAGGCAGTGGCGGGTCCTAAGCTGCCTGAAGCACACTCCTCGCGCCCACCTTCTCTTTGCTGCCGGAAAGGCCTCACATAAGAGGCCTGAGTTTACTCGTGACGGAAGCCGTCTGAGTGTACTCGTGTGAGGCCTGCCGCTCTCAGTTCCTTGCTGGGAGCTTCAGCAAGAGCACTCCGGAGCTCGCCGACCAAAGAATTGTGAGCCCCCCCCCCACCCACCCCCCCACCCCCCCGCCCCCAGGCCTCAAGTAAAAGTCCAGATGTCCCCCGTCAGTAACACCTCGGAGTGCCATAGGAGCGAAGAAGCATGCGTTAACGGAATGCTTCAACAGTGCTAGGGATTTAGTTCACGAGACACTGTGCACTCACGTTCGTTGTAACAACTGTCAGAGGGCACTGTATGCCTTCCGACTCCTCTGTTGCGTTTGAGCCACAGGAAGTAAATGCATTCGTTTGATTAAGCTCCGTGAACGTGCAACGACGATGGCGAAGCGCTGCCCTGTTCGCTCGAAAGCTCTCGACTGTACGGCCTTCCAACGGCCTCAGGCTACGCAGTTGCAAACAGCCTTACATTCCATGCTGGTGTGCCCCCAGGTAGGAATTTGGGCTCTTCTGTGAGACACCAGTGTGCGTCCCAAATGAAACCGGCGGGCTCCCCCAGGACGTCTGCGTACGGCAGTCGGTTGCCAGCTGTTTACTTCCAGCCGGAGAAGGAAAAAGAGGACGGCTTTCCCAGGGACAATTCTGGGCCCTTGGGACCATCCAGAACCACCAAAGCCTCAACTTTGCACGGCCTGGGGAACGCTCTTCCTCACGTCCAGCAATCCCCACGTCGAAACCTTTCTCAGCGGAGGCAGGCACTCTCTCCCTTGTACTAGATAGCTCGGCAGAGCCTTCCGAGAAACATGCTGCGTCATTCAGCTTGAACGTGGGACGCCGAGGGGAGAGTACGCTTTCTCCCCGTTTGGAGGCGCCTTGCGCTTGGCTTCAAAGCTGCCTGAACAGCACTAGCGGCCCGACGTCTCTGCACGGCAGGATTGTCGTCGTGGGCCGAGGCTGCGTGTTCTCGCAAAGCGAAAACCGTGCGGGCAATCCCTTTCTAGGAACTCCTCCCACGGCACCCCAGGTTCAGCTCCGGCCGAACGAAAGGTGACCTCAGGCCTCAAGGTAAGTTCCAGTGTTTCACGCCGGGGGAGTTGGGTGTGCAGTGGTTTCCATGAGGCCATACTCCACCGCGGAGTGCCTCAACCCCGCGACGCTCCTGGGGGCACACAGGATAGGAGCTCGTTCGCCAATTTCGCAGGATGACTTCTCTCCGTGCCGGAACGGCGGCTCCTGGCTTCTGAGGAACCTTAGCCTAAACAGGCCCCTGGAGAAAGCGCTTCACATTCATAGCAAGGGCAACGTACCGCTCTCCGGCTTGCCCGGGTTGAGCGCCCCAGTCGTCAAAGAGCCTCGCGAAGGCAGTGCTGCGCAGGCTCCCTCTGCCAGTCGCACGGCCTCCTTGACTGAAAGACAACTGCAGTGCCAAAAGGCACCGTGCTGACGACTGGCTCCAGGAGGGGACTCGGGACAGCACTCTCACAGAAGCGAAAGCTAGGCTGTGGGCCCAGCCTGAGGACCAGCACGTTGTCCACACTTAACACAGCTAAGGCATGAGCCAGACGACAGCCTTGGTCACTGAGGCCTACCTAAGGTACTGCCATACTTACCCACTAGATCCCACGCAGAGGTCCCTGTGCCCAAAAGGGCCTCCATGGAAGGGCCCTGTTCCTCCCGTGGGTTTCCTTGAGGTAATCAGAAACCACTGAGGATAACTACGTGAGCTCCGCTTTGAAACTGGGCGACCCTGGGCAAACCTTATTCCCCTCCGTGGTAGACGAGACAGTGGCGGGTCCTAAGCTGCCTGAAGCACACTCCTCGCGCCCACCTTCTCTTTGCTGCCGGAAAGGCCTCACATAAGAGGCCTGAGTTTACTCGTGACGGAAGCCGTCTGAGTGTACTCGTGTGAGGCCTGCCGCTCTCAGTTCCTTGCTGGGAGCTTCAGCAAGAGCACTCCGGAGCTCGCCGACCAAAGAATTGTGAGCCCCCCCCCCCACCCACCCCCCCACCCCCCCGCCCCCAGGCCTCAAGTAAAAGTCCAGATGTCCCCCGTCAGTAACACCTCGGAGTGCCATAGGAGCGAAGAAGCATGCGTTAACGGAATGCTTCAACAGTGCTAGGGATTTAGTTCACGAGACACTGTGCACTCACGTTCGTTGTAACAACTGTCAGAGGGCACTGTATGCCTTCCGACTCCTCTGTTGCGTTTGAGCCACAGGAAGTAAATGCATTCGTTTGATTAAGCTCCGTGAACGTGCAACGACGATGGCGAAGCGCTGCCCTGTTCGCTCGAAAGCTCTCGACTGTACGGCCTTCCAACGGCCTCAGGCTACGCAGTTGCAAACAGCCTTACATTCCATGCTGGTGTGCCCCCAGGTAGGAATTTGGGCTCTTCTGTGAGACACCAGTGTGCGTCCCAAATGAAACCGGCGGGCTCCCCCAGGACGTCTGCGTACGGCAGTCGGTTGCCAGCTGTTTACTTCCAGCCGGAGAAGGAAAAAGAGGACGGCTTTCCCAGGGACAATTCTGGGCCCTTGGGACCATCCAGAACCACCAAAGCCTCAACTTTGCACGGCCTGGGGAACGCTCTTCCTCACGTCCAGCAATCTCCACGTCGAAACCTTTCTCAGCGGAGGCAGGCACTCTCTCCCTTGTACTAGATAGCTCGGCAGAGCCTTCCGAGAAACATGCTGCGTCATTCAGCTTGAACGTGGGACGCCGAGGGGAGAGTACGCTTTCTCCCCGTTTGGAGGCGCCTTGCGCTTGGCTTCAAAGCTGCCTGAACAGCACTAGCGGCCCGGCGTCTCTGCACGGCAGGATTGTCGTCGTGGGCCGAGGCTGCGTGTTCTCGCAAAGCGAAAACCGTGCGGGCAATCCCTTTCTAGGAACTCCTCCCACGGCACCCCAGGTTCAGCTCCGGCCGAACGAAAGGTGACCTCAGGCCTCAAGGTAAGTTCCAGTGTTTCACGCCGGGGGAGTTGGGTGTGCAGTGGTTTCCATGAGGCCATACTCCACCGCGGAGTGCCTCAACCCCGCGACGCTCCTGGGGGCACACAGGATAGGAGCTCGTTCGCCAATTTCGCAGGATGACTTCTCTCCGTGCCGGAACGGCGGCTCCTGGCTTCTGAGGAACCTTAGCCTAAACAGGCCCCTGGAGAAAGCGCTTCACATTCATAGCAAGGGCAACGTACCGCTCTCCGGCTTGCCCGGGTTGAGCGCCCCAGTCGTCAAAGAGCCTCGCGAAGGCAGTGCTGCGCAGGCTCCCTCTGCCAGTCGCACGGCCTCCTTGACTGAAAGACAACTGCAGTGCCAAAAGGCACCGTGCTGACGACTGGCTCCAGGAGGGGACTCGGGACAGCACTCTCACAGAAGCGAAAGCTAGGCTGTGGGCCCAGCCTGAGGACCAGCACGTTGTCCACACTTAACACAGCTAAGGCATGAGCCAGACGACAGCCTTGGTCACTGAGGCCTACCTAAGGTACTGCCATACTTACCCACTAGATCCCACGCAGAGGTCCCTGTGCCCAAAAGGGCCTCCATGGAAGGGCCCTGTTCCTCCCGTGGGTTTCCTTGAGGTAATCAGAAACCACTGAGGATAACTACGTGAGCTCCGCTTTGAAACTGGGCGACCCTGGGCAAACCTTATTCCCCTCCGTGGTAGACGAGACAGTGGCGGGTCCTAAGCTGCCTGAAGCACACTCCTCGCGCCCACCTTCTCTTTGCTGCCGGAAAGGCCTCACATAAGAGGCCTGAGTTTACTCGTGACGGAAGCCGTCTGAGTGTACTCGTGTGAGGCCTGCCGCTCTCAGTTCCTTGCTGGGAGCTTCAGCAAGAGCACTCCGGAGCTCGCCGACCAAAGAATTGTGAGCCCCCCCCCCCACCCACCCCCCCACCCCCCCGCCCCCAGGCCTCAAGTAAAAGTCCAGATGTCCCCCGTCAGTAACACCTCGGAGTGCCATAGGAGCGAAGAAGCATGCGTTAACGGAATGCTTCAACAGTGCTAGGGATTTAGTTCACGAGACACTGTGCACTCACGTTCGTTGTAACAACTGTCAGAGGGCACTGTATGCCTTCCGACTCCTCTGTTGCGTTTGAGCCACAGGAAGTAAATGCATTCGTTTGATTAAGCTCCGTGAACGTGCAACGACGATGGCGAAGCGCTGCCCTGTTCGCTCGAAAGCTCTCGACTGTACGGCCTTCCAACGGCCTCAGGCTACGCAGTTGCAAACAGCCTTACATTCCATGCTGGTGTGCCCCCAGGTAGGAATTTGGGCTCTTCTGTGAGACACCAGTGTGCGTCCCAAATGAAACCGGCGGGCTCCCCCAGGACGTCTGCGTACGGCAGTCGGTTGCCAGCTGTTTACTTCCAGCCGGAGAAGGAAAAAGAGGACGGCTTTCCCAGGGACAATTCTGGGCCCTTGGGACCATCCAGAACCACCAAAGCCTCAACTTTGCACGGCCTGGGGAACGCTCTTCCTCACGTCCAGCAATCCCCACGTCGAAACCTTTCTCAGCGGAGGCAGGCACTCTCTCCCTTGTACTAGATAGCTCGGCAGAGCCTTCCGAGAAACATGCTGCGTCATTCAGCTTGAACGTGGGACGCCGAGGGGAGAGTACGCTTTCTCCCCGTTTGGAGGCGCCTTGCGCTTGGCTTCAAAGCTGCCTGAACAGCACTAGCGGCCCGGCGTCTCTGCACGGCAGGATTGTCGTCGTGGGCCGAGGCTGCGTGTTCTCGCAAAGCGAAAACCGTGCGGGCAATCCCTTTCTAGGAACTCCTCCCACGGCACCCCAGGTTCAGCTCCGGCCGAACGAAAGGTGACCTCAGGCCTCAAGGTAAGTTCCAGTGTTTCACGCCGGGGGAGTTGGGTGTGCAGTGGTTTCCATGAGGCCATACTCCACCGCGGAGTGCCTCAACCCCGCGACGCTCCTGGGGGCACACAGGATAGGAGCTCGTTCGCCAATTTCGCAGGATGACTTCTCTCCGTGCCGGAACGGCGGCTCCTGGCTTCTGAGGAACCTTAGCCTAAACAGGCCCCTGGAGAAAGCGCTTCACATTCATAGCAAGGGCAACGTACCGCTCTCCGGCTTGCCCGGGTTGAGCGCCCCAGTCGTCAAAGAGCCTCGCGAAGGCAGTGCTGCGCAGGCTCCCTCTGCCAGTCGCACGGCCTCCTTGACTGAAAGACAACTGCAGTGCCAAAAGGCACCGTGCTGACGACTGGCTCCAGGAGGGGACTCGGGACAGCACTCTCACAGAAGCGAAAGCTAGGCTGTGGGCCCAGCCTGAGGACCAGCACGTTGTCCACACTTAACACAGCTAAGGCATGAGCCAGACGACAGCCTTGGTCACTGAGGCCTACCTAAGGTACTGCCATACTTACCCACTAGATCCCACGCAGAGGTCCCTGTGCCCAAAAGGGCCTCCATGGAAGGGCCCTGTTCCTCCCGTGGGTTTCCTTGAGGTAATCAGAAACCACTGAGGATAACTACGTGAGCTCCGCTTTGAAACTGGGCGACCCTGGGCAAACCTTATTCCCCTCCGTGGTAGACGAGGCAGTGGCGGGTCCTAAGCTGCCTGAAGCACACTCCTCGCGCCCACCTTCTCTTTGCTGCCGGAAAGGCCTCACATAAGAGGCCTGAGTTTACTCGTGACGGAAGCCGTCTGAGTGTACTCGTGTGAGGCCTGCCGCTCTCAGTTCCTTGCTGGGAGCTTCAGCAAGAGCACTCCGGAGCTCGCCGACCAAAGAATTGTGAGCCCCCCCCCCACCCACCCCCCCACCCCCCCGCCCCCAGGCCTCAAGTAAAAGTCCAGATGTCCCCCGTCAGTAACACCTCGGAGTGCCATAGGAGCGAAGAAGCATGCGTTAACGGAATGCTTCAACAGTGCTAGGGATTTAGTTCACGAGACACTGTGCACTCACGTTCGTTGTAACAACTGTCAGAGGGCACTGTATGCCTTCCGACTCCTCTGTTGCGTTTGAGCCACAGGAAGTAAATGCATTCGTTTGATTAAGCTCCGTGAACGTGCAACGACGATGGCGAAGCGCTGCCCTGTTCGCTCGAAAGCTCTCGACTGTACGGCCTTCCAACGGCCTCAGGCTACGCAGTTGCAAACAGCCTTACATTCCATGCTGGTGTGCCCCCAGGTAGGAATTTGGGCTCTTCTGTGAGACACCAGTGTGCGTCCCAAATGAAACCGGCGGGCTCCCCCAGGACGTCTGCGTACGGCAGTCGGTTGCCAGCTGTTTACTTCCAGCCGGAGAAGGAAAAAGAGGACGGCTTTCCCAGGGACAATTCTGGGCCCTTGGGACCATCCAGAACCACCAAAGCCTCAACTTTGCACGGCCTGGGGAACGCTCTTCCTCACGTCCAGCAATCCCCACGTCAAAACCTTTCTCAGCGGAGGCAGGCACTCTCTCCCTTGTACTAGATAGCTCGGCAGAGCCTTCCGAGAAACATGCTGCGTCATTCAGCTTGAACGTGGGACGCCGAGGGGAGAGTACGCTTTCTCCCCGTTTGGAGGCGCCTTGCGCTTGGCTTCAAAGCTGCCTGAACAGCACTAGCGGCCCGACGTCTCTGCACGGCAGGATTGTCGTCGTGGGCCGAGGCTGCGTGTTCTCGCAAAGCGAAAACCGTGCGGGCAATCCCTTTCTAGGAACTCCTCCCACGGCACCCCAGGTTCAGCTCCGGCCGAACGAAAGGTGACCTCAGGCCTCAAGGTAAGTTCCAGTGTTTCACGCCGGGGGAGTTGGGTGTGCAGTGGTTTCCATGAGGCCATACTCCACCGCGGAGTGCCTCAACCCCGCGACGCTCCTGGGGGCACACAGGATAGGAGCTCGTTCGCCAATTTCGCAGGATGACTTCTCTCCGTGCCGGAACGGCGGCTCCTGGCTTCTGAGGAACCTTAGCCTAAACAGGCCCCTGGAGAAAGCGCTTCACATTCATAGCAAGGGCAACGTACCGCTCTCCGGCTTGCCCGGGTTGAGCGCCCCAGTCGTCAAAGAGCCTCGCGAAGGCAGTGCTGCGCAGGCTCCCTCTGCCAGTCGCACGGCCTCCTTGACTGAAAGACAACTGCAGTGCCAAAAGGCACCGTGCTGACGACTGGCTCCAGGAGGGGACTCGGGACAGCACTCTCACAGAAGCGAAAGCTAGGCTGTGGGCCCAGCCTGAGGACCAGCACGTTGTCCACACTTAACACAGCTAAGGCATGAGCCAGACGACAGCCTTGGTCACTGAGGCCTACCTAAGGTACTGCCATACTTACCCACTAGATCCCACGCAGAGGTCCCTGTGCCCAAAAGGGCCTCCATGGAAGGGCCCTGTTCCTCCCGTGGGTTTCCTTGAGGTAATCAGAAACCACTGAGGATAACTACGTGAGCTCCGCTTTGAAACTGGGCGACCCTGGGCAAACCTTATTCCCCTCCGTGGTAGACGAGACAGTGGCGGGTCCTAAGCTGCCTGAAGCACACTCCTCGCGCCCACCTTCTCTTTGCTGCCGGAAAGGCCTCACATAAGAGGCCTGAGTTTACTCGTGACGGAAGCCGTCTGAGTGTACTCGTGTGAGGCCTGCCGCTCTCAGTTCCTTGCTGGGAGCTTCAGCAAGAGCACTCCGGAGCTCGCCGACCAAAGAATTGTGAGCCCCCCCCCCCACCCACCCCCCCACCCCCCCGCCCCCAGGCCTCAAGTAAAAGTCCAGATGTCCCCCGTCAGTAACACCTCGGAGTGCCATAGGAGCGAAGAAGCATGCGTTAACGGAATGCTTCAACAGTGCTAGGGATTTAGTTCACGAGACACTGTGCACTCACGTTCGTTGTAACAACTGTCAGAGGGCACTGTATGCCTTCCGACTCCTCTGTTGCGTTTGAGCCACAGGAAGTAAATGCATTCGTTTGATTAAGCTCCGTGAACGTGCAACGACGATGGCGAAGCGCTGCCCTGTTCGCTCGAAAGCTCTCGACTGTACGGCCTTCCAACGGCCTCAGGCTACGCAGTTGCAAACAGCCTTACATTCCATGCTGGTGTGCCCCCAGGTAGGAATTTGGGCTCTTCTGTGAGACACCAGTGTGCGTCCCAAATGAAACCGGCGGGCTCCCCCAGGACGTCTGCGTACGGCAGTCGGTTGCCAGCTGTTTACTTCCAGCCGGAGAAGGAAAAAGAGGACGGCTTTCCCAGGGACAATTCTGGGCCCTTGGGACCATCCAGAACCACCAAAGCCTCAACTTTGCACGGCCTGGGGAACGCTCTTCCTCACGTCCAGCAATCCCCACGTCGAAACCTTTCTCAGCGGAGGCAGGCACTCTCTCCCTTGTACTAGATAGCTCGGCAGAGCCTTCCGAGAAACATGCTGCGTCATTCAGCTTGAACGTGGGACGCCGAGGGGAGAGTACGCTTTCTCCCCGTTTGGAGGCGCCTTGCGCTTGGCTTCAAAGCTGCCTGAACAGCACTAGCGGCCCGGCGTCTCTGCACGGCAGGATTGTCGTCGTGGGCCGAGGCTGCGTGTTCTCGCAAAGCGAAAACCGTGCGGGCAATCCCTTTCTAGGAACTCCTCCCACGGCACCCCAGGTTCAGCTCCGGCCGAACGAAAGGTGACCTCAGGCCTCAAGGTAAGTTCCAGTGTTTCACGCCGGGGGAGTTGGGTGTGCAGTGGTTTCCATGAGGCCATACTCCACCGCGGAGTGCCTCAACCCCGCGACGCTCCTGGGGGCACACAGGATAGGAGCTCGTTCGCCAATTTCGCAGGATGACTTCTCTCCGTGCCGGAACGGCGGCTCCTGGCTTCTGAGGAACCTTAGCCTAAACAGGCCCCTGGAGAAAGCGCTTCACATTCATAGCAAGGGCAACGTACCGCTCTCCGGCTTGCCCGGGTTGAGCGCCCCAGTCGTCAAAGAGCCTCGCGAAGGCAGTGCTGCGCAGGCTCCCTCTGCCAGTCGCACGGCCTCCTTGACTGAAAGACAACTGCAGTGCCAAAAGGCACCGTGCTGACGACTGGCTCCAGGAGGGGACTCGGGACAGCACTCTCACAGAAGCGAAAGCTAGGCTGTGGGCCCAGCCTGAGGACCAGCACGTTGTCCACACTTAACACAGCTAAGGCATGAGCCAGACGACAGCCTTGGTCACTGAGGCCTACCTAAGGTACTGCCATACTTACCCACTAGATCCCACGCAGAGGTCCCTGTGCCCAAAAGGGCCTCCATGGAAGGGCCCTGTTCCTCCCGTGGGTTTCCTTGAGGTAATCAGAAACCACTGAGGATAACTACGTGAGCTCCGCTTTGAAACTGGGCGACCCTGGGCAAACCTTATTCCCCTCCGTGGTAGACGAGGCAGTGGCGGGTCCTAAGCTGCCTGAAGCACACTCCTCGCGCCCACCTTCTCTTTGCTGCCGGAAAGGCCTCACATAAGAGGCCTGAGTTTACTCGTGACGGAAGCCGTCTGAGTGTACTCGTGTGAGGCCTGCCGCTCTCAGTTCCTTGCTGGGAGCTTCAGCAAGAGCACTCCGGAGCTCGCCGACCAAAGAATTGTGAGCCCCCCCCCCCACCCACCCCCCCACCCCCCGCCCCCAGGCCTCAAGTAAAAGTCCAGATGTCCCCCGTCAGTAACACCTCGGAGTGCCATAGGAGCGAAGAAGCATGCGTTAACGGAATGCTTCAACAGTGCTAGGGATTTAGTTCACGAGACACTGTGCACTCACGTTCGTTGTAACAACTGTCAGAGGGCACTGTATGCCTTCCGACTCCTCTGTTGCGTTTGAGCCACAGGAAGTAAATGCATTCGTTTGATTAAGCTCCGTGAACGTGCAACGACGATGGCGAAGCGCTGCCCTGTTCGCTCGAAAGCTCTCGACTGTACGGCCTTCCAACGGCCTCAGGCTACGCAGTTGCAAACAGCCTTACATTCCATGCTGGTGTGCCCCCAGGTAGGAATTTGGGCTCTTCTGTGAGACACCAGTGTGCGTCCCAAATGAAACCGGCGGGCTCCCCCAGGACGTCTGCGTACGGCAGTCGGTTGCCAGCTGTTTACTTCCAGCCGGAGAAGGAAAAAGAGGACGGCTTTCCCAGGGACAATTCTGGGCCCTTGGGACCATCCAGAACCACCAAAGCCTCAACTTTGCACGGCCTGGGGAACGCTCTTCCTCACGTCCAGCAATCCCCACGTCGAAACCTTTCTCAGCGGAGGCAGGCACTCTCTCCCTTGTACTAGATAGCTCGGCAGAGCCTTCCGAGAAACATGCTGCGTCATTCAGCTTGAACGTGGGACGCCGAGGGGAGAGTACGCTTTCTCCCCGTTTGGAGGCGCCTTGCGCTTGGCTTCAAAGCTGCCTGAACAGCACTAGCGGCCCGGCGTCTCTGCACGGCAGGATTGTCGTCGTGGGCCGAGGCTGCGTGTTCTCGCAAAGCGAAAACCGTGCGGGCAATCCCTTTCTAGGAACTCCTCCCACGGCACCCCAGGTTCAGCTCCGGCCGAACGAAAGGTGACCTCAGGCCTCAAGGTAAGTTCCAGTGTTTCACGCCGGGGGAGTTGGGTGTGCAGTGGTTTCCATGAGGCCATACTCCACCGCGGAGTGCCTCAACCCCGCGACGCTCCTGGGGGCACACAGGATAGGAGCTCGTTCGCCAATTTCGCAGGATGACTTCTCTCCGTGCCGGAACGGCGGCTCCTGGCTTCTGAGGAACCTTAGCCTAAACAGGCCCCTGGAGAAAGCGCTTCACATTCATAGCAAGGGCAACGTACCGCTCTCCGGCTTGCCCGGGTTGAGCGCCCCAGTCGTCAAAGAGCCTCGCGAAGGCAGTGCTGCGCAGGCTCCCTCTGCCAGTCGCACGGCCTCCTTGACTGAAAGACAACTGCAGTGCCAAAAGGCACCGTGCTGACGACTGGCTCCAGGAGGGGACTCGGGACAGCACTCTCACAGAAGCGAAAGCTAGGCTGTGGGCCCAGCCTGAGGACCAGCACGTTGTCCACACTTAACACAGCTAAGGCATGAGCCAGACGACAGCCTTGGTCACTGAGGCCTACCTAAGGTACTGCCATACTTACCCACTAGATCCCACGCAGAGGTCCCTGTGCCCAAAAGGGCCTCCATGGAAGGGCCCTGTTCCTCCCGTGGGTTTCCTTGAGGTAATCAGAAACCACTGAGGATAACTACGTGAGCTCCGCTTTGAAACTGGGCGACCCTGGGCAAACCTTATTCCCCTCCGTGGTAGACGAGGCAGTGGCGGGTCCTAAGCTGCCTGAAGCACACTCCTCGCGCCCACCTTCTCTTTGCTGCCGGAAAGGCCTCACATAAGAGGCCTGAGTTTACTCGTGACGGAAGCCGTCTGAGTGTACTCGTGTGAGGCCTGCCGCTCTCAGTTCCTTGCTGGGAGCTTCAGCAAGAGCACTCCGGAGCTCGCCGACCAAAGAATTGTGAGCCCCCCCCCCACCCACCCCCCCACCCCCCCGCCCCCAGGCCTCAAGTAAAAGTCCAGATGTCCCCCGTCAGTAACACCTCGGAGTGCCATAGGAGCGAAGAAGCATGCGTTAACGGAATGCTTCAACAGTGCTAGGGATTTAGTTCACGAGACACTGTGCACTCACGTTCGTTGTAACAACTGTCAGAGGGCACTGTATGCCTTCCGACTCCTCTGTTGCGTTTGAGCCACAGGAAGTAAATGCATTCGTTTGATTAAGCTCCGTGAACGTGCAACGACGATGGCGAAGCGCTGCCCTGTTCGCTCGAAAGCTCTCGACTGTACGGCCTTCCAACGGCCTCAGGCTACGCAGTTGCAAACAGCCTTACATTCCATGCTGGTGTGCCCCCAGGTAGGAATTTGGGCTCTTCTGTGAGACACCAGTGTGCGTCCCAAATGAAACCGGCGGGCTCCCCCAGGACGTCTGCGTACGGCAGTCGGTTGCCAGCTGTTTACTTCCAGCCGGAGAAGGAAAAAGAGGACGGCTTTCCCAGGGACAATTCTGGGCCCTTGGGACCATCCAGAACCACCAAAGCCTCAACTTTGCACGGCCTGGGGAACGCTCTTCCTCACGTCCAGCAATCCCCACGTCGAAACCTTTCTCAGCGGAGGCAGGCACTCTCTCCCTTGTACTAGATAGCTCGGCAGAGCCTTCCGAGAAACATGCTGCGTCATTCAGCTTGAACGTGGGACGCCGAGGGGAGAGTACGCTTTCTCCCCGTTTGGAGGCGCCTTGCGCTTGGCTTCAAAGCTGCCTGAACAGCACTAGCGGCCCGACGTCTCTGCACGGCAGGATTGTCGTCGTGGGCCGAGGCTGCGTGTTCTCGCAAAGCGAAAACCGTGCGGGCAATCCCTTTCTAGGAACTCCTCCCACGGCACCCCAGGTTCAGCTCCGGCCGAACGAAAGGTGACCTCAGGCCTCAAGGTAAGTTCCAGTGTTTCACGCCGGGGGAGTTGGGTGTGCAGTGGTTTCCATGAGGCCATACTCCACCGCGGAGTGCCTCAACCCCGCGACGCTCCTGGGGGCACACAGGATAGGAGCTCGTTCGCCAATTTCGCAGGATGACTTCTCTCCGTGCCGGAACGGCGGCTCCTGGCTTCTGAGGAACCTTAGCCTAAACAGGCCCCTGGAGAAAGCGCTTCACATTCATAGCAAGGGCAACGTACCGCTCTCCGGCTTGCCCGGGTTGAGCGCCCCAGTCGTCAAAGAGCCTCGCGAAGGCAGTGCTGCGCAGGCTCCCTCTGCCAGTCGCACGGCCTCCTTGACTGAAAGACAACTGCAGTGCCAAAAGGCACCGTGCTGACGACTGGCTCCAGGAGGGGACTCGGGACAGCACTCTCACAGAAGCGAAAGCTAGGCTGTGGGCCCAGCCTGAGGACCAGCACGTTGTCCACACTTAACACAGCTAAGGCATGAGCCAGACGACAGCCTTGGTCACTGAGGCCTACCTAAGGTACTGCCATACTTACCCACTAGATCCCACGCAGAGGTCCCTGTGCCCAAAAGGGCCTCCATGGAAGGGCCCTGTTCCTCCCGTGGGTTTCCTTGAGGTAATCAGAAACCACTGAGGATAACTACGTGAGCTCCGCTTTGAAACTGGGCGACCCTGGGCAAACCTTATTCCCCTCCGTGGTAGACGAGACAGTGGCGGGTCCTAAGCTGCCTGAAGCACACTCCTCGCGCCCACCTTCTCTTTGCTGCCGGAAAGGCCTCACATAAGAGGCCTGAGTTTACTCGTGACGGAAGCCGTCTGAGTGTACTCGTGTGAGGCCTGCCGCTCTCAGTTCCTTGCTGGGAGCTTCAGCAAGAGCACTCCGGAGCTCGCCGACCAAAGAATTGTGAGCCCCCCCCCCACCCACCCCCCCACCCCCCAGCCCCCAGGCCTCAAGTAAAAGTCCAGATGTCCCCCGTCAGTAACACCTCGGAGTGCCATAGGAGCGAAGAAGCATGCGTTAACGGAATGCTTCAACAGTGCTAGGGATTTAGTTCACGAGACACTGTGCACTCACGTTCGTTGTAACAACTGTCAGAGGGCACTGTATGCCTTCCGACTCCTCTGTTGCGTTTGAGCCACAGGAAGTAAATGCATTCGTTTGATTAAGCTCCGTGAACGTGCAACGACGATGGCGAAGCGCTGCCCTGTTCGCTCGAAAGCTCTCGACTGTACGGCCTTCCAACGGCCTCAGGCTACGCAGTTGCAAACAGCCTTACATTCCATGCTGGTGTGCCCCCAGGTAGGAATTTGGGCTCTTCTGTGAGACACCAGTGTGCGTCCCAAATGAAACCGGCGGGCTCCCCCAGGACGTCTGCGTACGGCAGTCGGTTGCCAGCTGTTTACTTCCAGCCGGAGAAGGAAAAAGAGGACGGCTTTCCCAGGGACAATTCTGGGCCCTTGGGACCATCCAGAACCACCAAAGCCTCAACTTTGCACGGCCTGGGGAACGCTCTTCCTCACGTCCAGCAATCCCCACGTCGAAACCTTTCTCAGCGGAGGCAGGCACTCTCTCCCTTGTACTAGATAGCTCGGCAGAGCCTTCCGAGAAACATGCTGCGTCATTCAGCTTGAACGTGGGACGCCGAGGGGAGAGTACGCTTTCTCCCCGTTTGGAGGCGCCTTGCGCTTGGCTTCAAAGCTGCCTGAACAGCACTAGCGGCCCGACGTCTCCGCACGGCAGGATTGTCGTCGTGGGCCGAGGCTGCGTGTTCTCGCAAAGCGAAAACCGTGCGGGCAATCCCTTTCTAGGAACTCCTCCCACGGCACCCCAGGTTCAGCTCCGGCCGAACGAAAGGTGACCTCAGGCCTCAAGGTAAGTTCCAGTGTTTCACGCCGGGGGAGTTGGGTGTGCAGTGGTTTCCATGAGGCCATACTCCACCGCGGAGTGCCTCAACCCCGCGACGCTCCTGGGGGCACACAGGATAGGAGCTCGTTCGCCAATTTCGCAGGATGACTTCTCTCCGTGCCGGAACGGCGGCTCCTGGCTTCTGAGGAACCTTAGCCTAAACAGGCCCCTGGAGAAAGCGCTTCACATTCATAGCAAGGGCAACGTACCGCTCTCCGGCTTGCCCGGGTTGAGCGCCCCAGTCGTCAAAGAGCCTCGCGAAGGCAGTGCTGCGCAGGCTCCCTCTGCCAGTCGCACGGCCTCCTTGACTGAAAGACAACTGCAGTGCCAAAAGGCACCGTGCTGACGACTGGCTCCAGGAGGGGACTCGGGACAGCACTCTCACAGAAGCGAAAGCTAGGCTGTGGGCCCAGCCTGAGGACCAGCACGTTGTCCACACTTAACACAGCTAAGGCATGAGCCAGACGACAGCCTTGGTCACTGAGGCCTACCTAAGGTACTGCCATACTTACCCACTAGATCCCACGCAGAGGTCCCTGTGCCCAAAAGGGCCTCCATGGAAGGGCCCTGTTCCTCCCGTGGGTTTCCTTGAGGTAATCAGAAACCACTGAGGATAACTACGTGAGCTCCGCTTTGAAACTGGGCGACCCTGGGCAAACCTTATTCCCCTCCGTGGTAGACGAGGCAGTGGCGGGTCCTAAGCTGCCTGAAGCACACTCCTCGCGCCCACCTTCTCTTTGCTGCCGGAAAGGCCTCACATAAGAGGCCTGAGTTTACTCGTGACGGAAGCCGTCTGAGTGTACTCGTGTGAGGCCTGCCGCTCTCAGTTCCTTGCTGGGAGCTTCAGCAAGAGCACTCCGGAGCTCGCCGACCAAAGAATTGTGAGCCCCCCCCCACCCACCCCCCCACCCCCCCGCCCCCAGGCCTCAAGTAAAAGTCCAGATGTCCCCCGTCAGTAACACCTCGGAGTGCCATAGGAGCGAAGAAGCATGCGTTAACGGAATGCTTCAACAGTGCTAGGGATTTAGTTCACGAGACACTGTGCACTCACGTTCGTTGTAACAACTGTCAGAGGGCACTGTATGCCTTCCGACTCCTCTGTTGCGTTTGAGCCACAGGAAGTAAATGCATTCGTTTGATTAAGCTCCGTGAACGTGCAACGACGATGGCGAAGCGCTGCCCTGTTCGCTCGAAAGCTCTCGACTGTACGGCCTTCCAACGGCCTCAGGCTACGCAGTTGCAAACAGCCTTACATTCCATGCTGGTGTGCCCCCAGGTAGGAATTTGGGCTCTTCTGTGAGACACCAGTGTGCGTCCCAAATGAAACCGGCGGGCTCCCCCAGGACGTCTGCGTACGGCAGTCGGTTGCCAGCTGTTTACTTCCAGCCGGAGAAGGAAAAAGAGGACGGCTTTCCCAGGGACAATTCTGGGCCCTTGGGACCATCCAGAACCACCAAAGCCTCAACTTTGCACGGCCTGGGGAACGCTCTTCCTCACGTCCAGCAATCCCCACGTCGAAACCTTTCTCAGCGGAGGCAGGCACTCTCTCCCTTGTACTAGATAGCTCGGCAGAGCCTTCCGAGAAACATGCTGCGTCATTCAGCTTGAACGTGGGACGCCGAGGGGAGAGTACGCTTTCTCCCCGTTTGGAGGCGCCTTGCGCTTGGCTTCAAAGCTGCCTGAACAGCACTAGCGGCCCGACGTCTCCGCACGGCAGGATTGTCGTCGTGGGCCGAGGCTGCGTGTTCTCGCAAAGCGAAAACCGTGCGGGCAATCCCTTTCTAGGAACTCCTCCCACGGCACCCCAGGTTCAGCTCCGGCCGAACGAAAGGTGACCTCAGGCCTCAAGGTAAGTTCCAGTGTTTCACGCCGGGGGAGTTGGGTGTGCAGTGGTTTCCATGAGGCCATACTCCACCGCGGAGTGCCTCAACCCCGCGACGCTCCTGGGGGCACACAGGATAGGAGCTCGTTCGCCAATTTCGCAGGATGACTTCTCTCCGTGCCGGAACGGCGGCTCCTGGCTTCTGAGGAACCTTAGCCTAAACAGGCCCCTGGAGAAAGCGCTTCACATTCATAGCAAGGGCAACGTACCGCTCTCCGGCTTGCCCGGGTTGAGCGCCCCAGTCGTCAAAGAGCCTCGCGAAGGCAGTGCTGCGCAGGCTCCCTCTGCCAGTCGCACGGCCTCCTTGACTGAAAGACAACTGCAGTGCCAAAAGGCACCGTGCTGACGACTGGCTCCAGGAGGGGACTCGGGACAGCACTCTCACAGAAGCGAAAGCTAGGCTGTGGGCCCAGCCTGAGGACCAGCACGTTGTCCACACTTAACACAGCTAAGGCATGAGCCAGACGACAGCCTTGGTCACTGAGGCCTACCTAAGGTACTGCCATACTTACCCACTAGATCCCACGCAGAGGTCCCTGTGCCCAAAAGGGCCTCCATGGAAGGGCCCTGTTCCTCCCGTGGGTTTCCTTGAGGTAATCAGAAACCACTGAGGATAACTACGTGAGCTCCGCTTTGAAACTGGGCGACCCTGGGCAAACCTTATTCCCCTCCGTGGTAGACGAGACAGTGGCGGGTCCTAAGCTGCCTGAAGCACACTCCTCGCGCCCACCTTCTCTTTGCTGCCGGAAAGGCCTCACATAAGAGGCCTGAGTTTACTCGTGACGGAAGCCGTCTGAGTGTACTCGTGTGAGGCCTGCCGCTCTCAGTTCCTTGCTGGGAGCTTCAGCAAGAGCACTCCGGAGCTCGCCGACCAAAGAATTGTGAGCCCCACCCCCACCCACCCCCCCACCCCCCCGCCCCCAGGCCTCAAGTAAAAGTCCAGATGTCCCCCGTCAGTAACACCTCGGAGTGCCATAGGAGCGAAGAAGCATGCGTTAACGGAATGCTTCAACAGTGCTAGGGATTTAGTTCACGAGACACTGTGCACTCACGTTCGTTGTAACAACTGTCAGAGGGCACTGTATGCCTTCCGACTCCTCTGTTGCGTTTGAGCCACAGGAAGTAAATGCATTCGTTTGATTAAGCTCCGTGAACGTGCAACGACGATGGCGAAGCGCTGCCCTGTTCGCTCGAAAGCTCTCGACTGTACGGCCTTCCAACGGCCTCAGGCTACGCAGTTGCAAACAGCCTTACATTCCATGCTGGTGTGCCCCCAGGTAGGAATTTGGGCTCTTCTGTGAGACACCAGTGTGCGTCCCAAATGAAACCGGCGGGCTCCCCCAGGACGTCTGCGTACGGCAGTCGGTTGCCAGCTGTTTACTTCCAGCCGGAGAAGGAAAAAGAGGACGGCTTTCCCAGGGACAATTCTGGGCCCTTGGGACCATCCAGAACCACCAAAGCCTCAACTTTGCACGGCCTGGGGAACGCTCTTCCTCACGTCCAGCAATCCCCACGTCGAAACCTTTCTCAGCGGAGGCAGGCACTCTCTCCCTTGTACTAGATAGCTCGGCAGAGCCTTCCGAGAAACATGCTGCGTCATTCAGCTTGAACGTGGGACGCCGAGGGGAGAGTACGCTTTCTCCCCGTTTGGAGGCGCCTTGCGCTTGGCTTCAAAGCTGCCTGAACAGCACTAGCGGCCCGACGTCTCTGCACGGCAGGATTGTCGTCGTGGGCCGAGGCTGCGTGTTCTCGCAAAGCGAAAACCGTGCGGGCAATCCCTTTCTAGGAACTCCTCCCACGGCACCCCAGGTTCAGCTCCGGCCGAACGAAAGGTGACCTCAGGCCTCAAGGTAAGTTCCAGTGTTTCACGCCGGGGGAGTTGGGTGTGCGGTGGTTTCCATGAGGCCATACTCCACCGCGGAGTGCCTCAACCCCGCGACGCTCCTGGGGGCACACAGGATAGGAGCTCGTTCGCCAATTTCGCAGGATGACTTCTCTCCGTGCCGGAACGGCGGCTCCTGGCTTCTGAGGAACCTTAGCCTAAACAGGCCCCTGGAGAAAGCGCTTCACATTCATAGCAAGGGCAACGTACCGCTCTCCGGCTTGCCCGGGTTGAGCGCCCCAGTCGTCAAAGAGCCTCGCGAAGGCAGTGCTGCGCAGGCTCCCTCTGCCAGTCGCACGGCCTCCTTGACTGAAAGACAACTGCAGTGCCAAAAGGCACCGTGCTGACGACTGGCTCCAGGAGGGGACTCGGGACAGCACTCTCACAGAAGCGAAAGCTAGGCTGTGGGCCCAGCCTGAGGACCAGCACGTTGTCCACACTTAACACAGCTAAGGCATGAGCCAGACGACAGCCTTGGTCACTGAGGCCTACCTAAGGTACTGCCATACTTACCCACTAGATCCCACGCAGAGGTCCCTGTGCCCAAAAGGGCCTCCATGGAAGGGCCCTGTTCCTCCCGTGGGTTTCCTTGAGGTAATCAGAAACCACTGAGGATAACTACGTGAGCTCCGCTTTGAAACTGGGCGACCCTGGGCAAACCTTATTCCCCTCCGTGGTAGACGAGACAGTGGCGGGTCCTAAGCTGCCTGAAGCACACTCCTCGCGCCCACCTTCTCTTTGCTGCCGGAAAGGCCTCACATAAGAGGCCTGAGTTTACTCGTGACGGAAGCCGTCTGAGTGTACTCGTGTGAGGCCTGCCGCTCTCAGTTCCTTGCTGGGAGCTTCAGCAAGAGCACTCCGGAGCTCGCCGACCAAAGAATTGTGAGCCCCCCACCCCCACCCCCCCACCCCCCAGCCCCCAGGCCTCAAGTAAAAGTCCAGATGTCCCCCGTCAGTAACACCTCGGAGTGCCATAGGAGCGAAGAAGCATGCGTTAACGGAATGCTTCAACAGTGCTAGGGATTTAGTTCACGAGACACTGTGCACTCACGTTCGTTGTAACAACTGTCAGAGGGCACTGTATGCCTTCCGACTCCTCTGTTGCGTTTGAGCCACAGGAAGTAAATGCATTCGTTTGATTAAGCTCCGTGAACGTGCAACGACGATGGCGAAGCGCTGCCCTGTTCGCTCGAAAGCTCTCGACTGTACGGCCTTCCAACGGCCTCAGGCTACGCAGTTGCAAACAGCCTTACATTCCATGCTGGTGTGCCCCCAGGTAGGAATTTGGGCTCTTCTGTGAGACACCAGTGTGCGTCCCAAATGAAACCGGCGGGCTCCCCCAGGACGTCTGCGTACGGCAGTCGGTTGCCAGCTGTTTACTTCCAGCCGGAGAAGGAAAAAGAGGACGGCTTTCCCAGGGACAATTCTGGGCCCTTGGGACCATCCAGAACCACCAAAGCCTCAACTTTGCACGGCCTGGGGAACGCTCTTCCTCACGTCCAGCAATCCCCACGTCGAAACCTTTCTCAGCGGAGGCAGGCACTCTCTCCCTTGTACTAGATAGCTCGGCAGAGCCTTCCGAGAAACATGCTGCGTCATTCAGCTTGAACGTGGGACGCCGAGGGGAGAGTACGCTTTCTCCCCGTTTGGAGGCGCCTTGCGCTTGGCTTCAAAGCTGCCTGAACAGCACTAGCGGCCCGACGTCTCCGCACGGCAGGATTGTCGTCGTGGGCCGAGGCTGCGTGTTCTCGCAAAGCGAAAACCGTGCGGGCAATCCCTTTCTAGGAACTCCTCCCACGGCACCCCAGGTTCAGCTCCGGCCGAACGAAAGGTGACCTCAGGCCTCAAGGTAAGTTCCAGTGTTTCACGCCGGGGGAGTTGGGTGTGCAGTGGTTTCCATGAGGCCATACTCCACCGCGGAGTGCCTCAACCCCGCGACGCTCCTGGGGGCACACAGGATAGGAGCTCGTTCGCCAATTTCGCAGGATGACTTCTCTCCGTGCCGGAACGGCGGCTCCTGGCTTCTGAGGAACCTTAGCCTAAACAGGCCCCTGGAGAAAGCGCTTCACATTCATAGCAAGGGCAACGTACCGCTCTCCGGCTTGCCCGGGTTGAGCGCCCCAGTCGTCAAAGAGCCTCGCGAAGGCAGTGCTGCGCAGGCTCCCTCTGCCAGTCGCACGGCCTCCTTGACTGAAAGACAACTGCAGTGCCAAAAGGCACCGTGCTGACGACTGGCTCCAGGAGGGGACTCGGGACAGCACTCTCACAGAAGCGAAAGCTAGGCTGTGGGCCCAGCCTGAGGACCAGCACGTTGTCCACACTTAACACAGCTAAGGCATGAGCCAGACGACAGCCTTGGTCACTGAGGCCTACCTAAGGTACTGCCATACTTACCCACTAGATCCCACGCAGAGGTCCCTGTGCCCAAAAGGGCCTCCATGGAAGGGCCCTGTTCCTCCCGTGGGTTTCCTTGAGGTAATCAGAAACCACTGAGGATAACTACGTGAGCTCCGCTTTGAAACTGGGCGACCCTGGGCAAACCTTATTCCCCTCCGTGGTAGACGAGGCAGTGGCGGGTCCTAAGCTGCCTGAAGCACACTCCTCGCGCCCACCTTCTCTTTGCTGCCGGAAAGGCCTCACATAAGAGGCCTGAGTTTACTCGTGACGGAAGCCGTCTGAGTGTACTCGTGTGAGGCCTGCCGCTCTCAGTTCCTTGCTGGGAGCTTCAGCAAGAGCACTCCGGAGCTCGCCGACCAAAGAATTGTGAGCCCCCCCCCCACCCACCCCCCCACCCCCCCGCCCCCAGGCCTCAAGTAAAAGTCCAGATGTCCCCCGTCAGTAACACCTCGGAGTGCCATAGGAGCGAAGAAGCATGCGTTAACGGAATGCTTCAACAGTGCTAGGGATTTAGTTCACGAGACACTGTGCACTCACGTTCGTTGTAACAACTGTCAGAGGGCACTGTATGCCTTCCGACTCCTCTGTTGCGTTTGAGCCACAGGAAGTAAATGCATTCGTTTGATTAAGCTCCGTGAACGTGCAACGACGATGGCGAAGCGCTGCCCTGTTCGCTCGAAAGCTCTCGACTGTACGGCCTTCCAACGGCCTCAGGCTACGCAGTTGCAAACAGCCTTACATTCCATGCTGGTGTGCCCCCAGGTAGGAATTTGGGCTCTTCTGTGAGACACCAGTGTGCGTCCCAAATGAAACCGGCGGGCTCCCCCAGGACGTCTGCGTACGGCAGTCGGTTGCCAGCTGTTTACTTCCAGCCGGAGAAGGAAAAAGAGGACGGCTTTCCCAGGGACAATTCTGGGCCCTTGGGACCATCCAGAACCACCAAAGCCTCAACTTTGCACGGCCTGGGGAACGCTCTTCCTCACGTCCAGCAATCCCCACGTCGAAACCTTTCTCAGCGGAGGCAGGCACTCTCTCCCTTGTACTAGATAGCTCGGCAGAGCCTTCCGAGAAACATGCTGCGTCATTCAGCTTGAACGTGGGACGCCGAGGGGAGAGTACGCTTTCTCCCCGTTTGGAGGCGCCTTGCGCTTGGCTTCAAAGCTGCCTGAACAGCACTAGCGGCCCGACGTCTCCGCACGGCAGGATTGTCGTCGTGGGCCGAGGCTGCGTGTTCTCGCAAAGCGAAAACCGTGCGGGCAATCCCTTTCTAGGAACTCCTCCCACGGCACCCCAGGTTCAGCTCCGGCCGAACGAAAGGTGACCTCAGGCCTCAAGGTAAGTTCCAGTGTTTCACGCCGGGGGAGTTGGGTGTGCAGTGGTTTCCATGAGGCCATACTCCACCGCGGAGTGCCTCAACCCCGCGACGCTCCTGGGGGCACACAGGATAGGAGCTAGTTCGCCAATTTCGCAGGATGACTTCTCTCCGTGCCGGAACGGCGGCTCCTGGCTTCTGAGGAACCTTAGCCTAAACAGGCCCCTGGAGAAAGCGCTTCACATTCATAGCAAGGGCAACGTACCGCTCTCCGGCTTGCCCGGGTTGAGCGCCCCAGTCGTCAAAGAGCCTCGCGAAGGCAGTGCTGCGCAGGCTCCCTCTGCCAGTCGCACGGCCTCCTTGACTGAAAGACAACTGCAGTGCCAAAAGGCACCGTGCTGACGACTGGCTCCAGGAGGGGACTCGGGACAGCACTCTCACAGAAGCGAAAGCTAGGCTGTGGGCCCAGCCTGAGGACCAGCACGTTGTCCACACTTAACACAGCTAAGGCATGAGCCAGACGACAGCCTTGGTCACTGAGGCCTACCTAAGGTACTGCCATACTTACCCACTAGATCCCACGCAGAGGTCCCTGTGCCCAAAAGGGCCTCCATGGAAGGGCCCTGTTCCTCCCGTGGGTTTCCTTGAGGTAATCAGAAACCACTGAGGATAACTACGTGAGCTCCGCTTTGAAACTGGGCGACCCTGGGCAAACCTTATTCCCCTCCGTGGTAGACGAGACAGTGGCGGGTCCTAAGCTGCCTGAAGCACACTCCTCGCGCCCACCTTCTCTTTGCTGCCGGAAAGGCCTCACATAAGAGGCCTGAGTTTACTCGTGATGGAAGCCGTCTGAGTGTACTCGTGTGAGGCCTGCCGCTCTCAGTTCCTTGCTGGGAGCTTCAGCAAGAGCACTCCGGAGCTCGCCGACCAAAGAATTGTGAGCCCCACCCCCACCCACCCCCCCACCCCCCCGCCCCCAGGCCTCAAGTAAAAGTCCAGATGTCCCCCGTCAGTAACACCTCGGAGTGCCATAGGAGCGAAGAAGCATGCGTTAACGGAATGCTTCAACAGTGCTAGGGATTTAGTTCACGAGACACTGTGCACTCACGTTCGTTGTAACAACTGTCAGAGGGCACTGTATGCCTTCCGACTCCTCTGTTGCGTTTGAGCCACAGGAAGTAAATGCATTCGTTTGATTAAGCTCCGTGAACGTGCAACGACGATGGCGAAGCGCTGCCCTGTTCGCTCGAAAGCTCTCGACTGTACGGCCTTCCAACGGCCTCAGGCTACGCAGTTGCAAACAGCCTTACATTCCATGCTGGTGTGCCCCCAGGTAGGAATTCGGGCTCTTCTGTGAGACACCAGTGTGCGTCCCAAATGAAACCGGCGGGCTCCCCCAGGACGTCTGCGTACGGCAGTCGGTTGCCAGCTGTTTACTTCCAGCCGGAGAAGGAAAAAGAGGACGGCTTTCCCAGGGACAATTCTGGGCCCTTGGGACCATCCAGAACCACCAAAGCCTCAACTTTGCACGGCCTGGGGAACGCTCTTCCTCACGTCCAGCAATCCCCACGTCGAAACCTTTCTCAGCGGAGGCAGGCACTCTCTCCCTTGTACTAGATAGCTCGGCAGAGCCTTCCGAGAAACATGCTGCGTCATTCAGCTTGAACGTGGGACGCCGAGGGGAGAGTACGCTTTCTCCCCGTTTGGAGGCGCCTTGCGCTTGGCTTCAAAGCTGCCTGAACAGCACTAGCGGCCCGACGTCTCTGCACGGCAGGATTGTCGTCGTGGGCCGAGGCTGCGTGTTCTCGCAAAGCGAAAACCGTGCGGGCAATCCCTTTCTAGGAACTCCTCCCACGGCACCCCAGGTTCAGCTCCGGCCGAACGAAAGGTGACCTCAGGCCTCAAGGTAAGTTCCAGTGTTTCACGCCGGGGGAGTTGGGTGTGCGGTGGTTTCCATGAGGCCATACTCCACCGCGGAGTGCCTCAACCCCGCGACGCTCCTGGGGGCACACAGGATAGGAGCTCGTTCGCCAATTTCGCAGGATGACTTCTCTCCGTGCCGGAACGGCGGCTCCTGGCTTCTGAGGAACCTTAGCCTAAACAGGCCCCTGGAGAAAGCGCTTCACATTCATAGCAAGGGCAACGTACCGCTCTCCGGCTTGCCCGGGTTGAGCGCCCCAGTCGTCAAAGAGCCTCGCGAAGGCAGTGCTGCGCAGGCTCCCTCTGCCAGTCGCACGGCCTCCTTGACTGAAAGACAACTGCAGTGCCAAAAGGCACCGTGCTGACGACTGGCTCCAGGAGGGGACTCGGGACAGCACTCTCACAGAAGCGAAAGCTAGGCTGTGGGCCCAGCCTGAGGACCAGCACGTTGTCCACACTTAACACAGCTAAGGCATGAGCCAGACGACAGCCTTGGTCACTGAGGCCTACCTAAGGTACTGCCATACTTACCCACTAGATCCCACGCAGAGGTCCCTGTGCCCAAAAGGGCCTCCATGGAAGGGCCCTGTTCCTCCCGTGGGTTTCCTTGAGGTAATCAGAAACCACTGAGGATAACTACGTGAGCTCCGCTTTGAAACTGGGCGACCCTGGGCAAACCTTATTCCCCTCCGTGGTAGACGAGGCAGTGGCGGGTCCTAAGCTGCCTGAAGCACACTCCTCGCGCCCACCTTCTCTTTGCTGCCGGAAAGGCCTCACATAAGAGGCCTGAGTTTACTCGTGACGGAAGCCGTCTGAGTGTATTCGTGTGAGGCCTGCCGCTCTCAGTTCCTTGCTGGGAGCTTCAGCAAGAGCACTCCGGAGCTCGCCGACCAAAGAATTGTGAGCCCCCCCCCACCCATCCCCCCACCCCCCCGCCCCCAGGCCTCAAGTAAAAGTCCAGATGTCCCCCGTCAGTAACACCTCGGAGTGCCATAGGAGCGAAGAAGCATGCGTTAACGGAATGCTTCAACAGTGCTAGGGATTTAGTTCACGAGACACTGTGCACTCACGTTCGTTGTAACAACTGTCAGAGGGCACTGTATGCCTTCCGACTCCTCTGTTGCGTTTGAGCCACAGGAAGTAAATGCATTCGTTTGATTAAGCTCCGTGAACGTGCAACGACGATGGCGAAGCGCTGCCCTGTTCGCTCGAAAGCTCTCGACTGTACGGCCTTCCAACGGCCTCAGGCTACGCAGTTGCAAACAGCCTTACATTCCATGCTGGTGTGCCCCCAGGTAGGAATTTGGGCTCTTCTGTGAGACACCAGTGTGCGTCCCAAATGAAACCGGCGGGCTCCCCCAGGACGTCTGCGTACGGCAGTCGGTTGCCAGCTGTTTACTTCCAGCCGGAGAAGGAAAAAGAGGACGGCTTTCCCAGGGACAATTCTGGGCCCTTGGGACCATCCAGAACCACCAAAGCCTCAACTTTGCACGGCCTGGGGAACGCTCTTCCTCACGTCCAGCAATCCCCACGTCGAAACCTTTCTCAGCGGAGGCAGGCACTCTCTCCCTTGTACTAGATAGCTCGGCAGAGCCTTCCGAGAAACATGCTGCGTCATTCAGCTTGAACGTGGGACGCCGAGGGGAGAGTACGCTTTCTCCCCGTTTGGAGGCGCCTTGCGCTTGGCTTCAAAGCTGCCTGAACAGCACTAGCGGCCCGACGTCTCCGCACGGCAGGATTGTCGTCGTGGGCCGAGGCTGCGTGTTCTCGCAAAGCGAAAACCGTGCGGGCAATCCCTTTCTAGGAACTCCTCCCACGGCACCCCAGGTTCAGCTCCGGCCGAACGAAAGGTGACCTCAGGCCTCAAGGTAAGTTCCAGTGTTTCACGCCGGGGGAGTTGGGTGTGCAGTGGTTTCCATGAGGCCATACTCCACCGCGGAGTGCCTCAACCCCGCGACGCTCCTGGGGGCACACGGGATAGGAGCTCGTTCGCCAATTTCGCAGGATGACTTCTCTCCGTGCCGGAACGGCGGCTCCTGGCTTCTGAGGAACCTTAGCCTAAACAGGCCCCTGGAGAAAGCGCTTCACATTCATAGCAAGGGCAACGTACCGCTCTCCGGCTTGCCCGGGTTGAGCGCCCCAGTCGTCAAAGAGCCTCGCGAAGGCAGTGCTGCGCAGGCTCCCTCTGCCAGTCGCACGGCCTCCTTGACTGAAAGACAACTGCAGTGCCAAAAGGCACCGTGCTGACGACTGGCTCCAGGAGGGGACTCGGGACAGCACTCTCACAGAAGCGAAAGCTAGGCTGTGGGCCCAGCCTGAGGACCAGCACGTTGTCCACACTTAACACAGCTAAGGCATGAGCCAGACGACAGCCTTGGTCACTGAGGCCTACCTAAGGTACTGCCATACTTACCCACTAGATCCCACGCAGAGGTCCCTGTGCCCAAAAGGGCCTCCATGGAAGGGCCCTGTTCCTCCCGTGGGTTTCCTTGAGGTAATCAGAAACCACTGAGGATAACTACGTGAGCTCCGCTTTGAAACTGGGCGACCCTGGGCAAACCTTATTCCCCTCCGTGGTAGACGAGGCAGTGGCGGGTCCTAAGCTGCCTGAAGCACACTCCTCGCGCCCACCTTCTCTTTGCTGCCGGAAAGGCCTCACATAAGAGGCCTGAGTTTACTCGTGACGGAAGCCGTCTGAGTGTACTCGTGTGAGGCCTGCCGCTCTCAGTTCCTTGCTGGGAGCTTCAGCAAGAGCACTCCGGAGCTCGCCGACCAAAGAATTGTGAGCCCCCCCCCCACCCACCCCCCCACCCCCCCGCCCCCAGGCCTCAAGTAAAAGTCCAGATGTCCCCCGTCAGTAACACCTCGGAGTGCCATAGGAGCGAAGAAGCATGCGTTAACGGAATGCTTCAACAGTGCTAGGGATTTAGTTCACGAGACACTGTGCACTCACGTTCGTTGTAACAACTGTCAGAGGGCACTGTATGCCTTCCGACTCCTCTGTTGCGTTTGAGCCACAGGAAGTAAATGCATTCGTTTGATTAAGCTCCGTGAACGTGCAACGACGATGGCGAAGCGCTGCCCTGTTCGCTCGAAAGCTCTCGACTGTACGGCCTTCCAACGGCCTCAGGCTACGCAGTTGCAAACAGCCTTACATTCCATGCTGGTGTGCCCCCAGGTAGGAATTTGGGCTCTTCTGTGAGACACCAGTGTGCGTCCCAAATGAAACCGGCGGGCTCCCCCAGGACGTCTGCGTACGGCAGTCGGTTGCCAGCTGTTTACTTCCAGCCGGAGAAGGAAAAAGAGGACGGCTTTCCCAGGGACAATTCTGGGCCCTTGGGACCATCCAGAACCACCAAAGCCTCAACTTTGCACGGCCTGGGGAACGCTCTTCCTCACGTCCAGCAATCCCCACGTCGAAACCTTTCTCAGCGGAGGCAGGCACTCTCTCCCTTGTACTAGATAGCTCGGCAGAGCCTTCCGAGAAACATGCTGCGTCATTCAGCTTGAACGTGGGACGCCGAGGGGAGAGTACGCTTTCTCCCCGTTTGGAGGCGCCTTGCGCTTGGCTTCAAAGCTGCCTGAACAGCACTAGCGGCCCGACGTCTCCGCACGGCAGGATTGTCGTCGTGGGCCGAGGCTGCGTGTTCTCGCAAAGCGAAAACCGTGCGGGCAATCCCTTTCTAGGAACTCCTCCCACGGCACCCCAGGTTCAGCTCCGGCCGAACGAAAGGTGACCTCAGGCCTCAAGGTAAGTTCCAGTGTTTCACGCCGGGGGAGTTGGGTGTGCAGTGGTTTCCATGAGGCCATACTCCACCGCGGAGTGCCTCAACCCCGCGACGCTCCTGGGGGCACACAGGATAGGAGCTAGTTCGCCAATTTCGCAGGATGACTTCTCTCCGTGCCGGAACGGCGGCTCCTGGCTTCTGAGGAACCTTAGCCTAAACAGGCCCCTGGAGAAAGCGCTTCACATTCATAGCAAGGGCAACGTACCGCTCTCCGGCTTGCCCGGGTTGAGCGCCCCAGTCGTCAAAGAGCCTCGCGAAGGCAGTGCTGCGCAGGCTCCCTCTGCCAGTCGCACGGCCTCCTTGACTGAAAGACAACTGCAGTGCCAAAAGGCACCGTGCTGACGACTGGCTCCAGGAGGGGACTCGGGACAGCACTCTCACAGAAGCGAAAGCTAGGCTGTGGGCCCAGCCTGAGGACCAGCACGTTGTCCACACTTAACACAGCTAAGGCATGAGCCAGACGACAGCCTTGGTCACTGAGGCCTACCTAAGGTACTGCCATACTTACCCACTAGATCCCACGCAGAGGTCCCTGTGCCCAAAAGGGCCTCCATGGAAGGGCCCTGTTCCTCCCGTGGGTTTCCTTGAGGTAATCAGAAACCACTGAGGATAACTACGTGAGCTCCGCTTTGAAACTGGGCGACCCTGGGCAAACCTTATTCCCCTCCGTGGTAGACGAGACAGTGGCGGGTCCTAAGCTGCCTGAAGCACACTCCTCGCGCCCACCTTCTCTTTGCTGCCGGAAAGGCCTCACATAAGAGGCCTGAGTTTACTCGTGACGGAAGCCGTCTGAGTGTACTCGTGTGAGGCCTGCCGCTCTCAGTTCCTTGCTGGGAGCTTCAGCAAGAGCACTCCGGAGCTCGCCGACCAAAGAATTGTGAGCCCCACCCCCACCCACCCCCCCACCCCCCCGCCCCCAGGCCTCAAGTAAAAGTCCAGATGTCCCCCGTCAGTAACACCTCGGAGTGCCATAGGAGCGAAGAAGCATGCGTTAACGGAATGCTTCAACAGTGCTAGGGATTTAGTTCACGAGACACTGTGCACTCACGTTCGTTGTAACAACTGTCAGAGGGCACTGTATGCCTTCCGACTCCTCTGTTGCGTTTGAGCCACAGGAAGTAAATGCATTCGTTTGATTAAGCTCCGTGAACGTGCAACGACGATGGCGAAGCGCTGCCCTGTTCGCTCGAAAGCTCTCGACTGTACGGCCTTCCAACGGCCTCAGGCTACGCAGTTGCAAACAGCCTTACATTCCATGCTGGTGTGCCCCCAGGTAGGAATTTGGGCTCTTCTGTGAGACACCAGTGTGCGTCCCAAATGAAACCGGCGGGCTCCCCCAGGACGTCTGCGTACGGCAGTCGGTTGCCAGCTGTTTACTTCCAGCCGGAGAAGGAAAAAGAGGACGGCTTTCCCAGGGACAATTCTGGGCCCTTGGGACCATCCAGAACCACCAAAGCCTCAACTTTGCACGGCCTGGGGAACGCTCTTCCTCACGTCCAGCAATCCCCACGTCGAAACCTTTCTCAGCGGAGGCAGGCACTCTCTCCCTTGTACTAGATAGCTCGGCAGAGCCTTCCGAGAAACATGCTGCGTCATTCAGCTTGAACGTGGGACGCCGAGGGGAGAGTACGCTTTCTCCCCGTTTGGAGGCGCCTTGCGCTTGGCTTCAAAGCTGCCTGAACAGCACTAGCGGCCCGACGTCTCCGCACGGCAGGATTGTCGTCGTGGGCCGAGGCTGCGTGTTCTCGCAAAGCGAAAACCGTGCGGGCAATCCCTTTCTAGGAACTCCTCCCACGGCACCCCAGGTTCAGCTCCGGCCGAACGAAAGGTGACCTCAGGCCTCAAGGTAAGTTCCAGTGTTTCACGCCGGGGGAGTTGGGTGTGCGGTGGTTTCCATGAGGCCATACTCCACCGCGGAGTGCCTCAACCCCGCGACGCTCCTGGGGGCACACAGGATAGGAGCTCGTTCGCCAATTTCGCAGGATGACTTCTCTCCGTGCCGGAACGGCGGCTCCTGGCTTCTGAGGAACCTTAGCCTAAACAGGCCCCTGGAGAAAGCGCTTCACATTCATAGCAAGGGCAACGTACCGCTCTCCGGCTTGCCCGGGTTGAGCGCCCCAGTCGTCAAAGAGCCTCGCGAAGGCAGTGCTGCGCAGGCTCCCTCTGCCAGTCGCACGGCCTCCTTGACTGAAAGACAACTGCAGTGCCAAAAGGCACCGTGCTGACGACTGGCTCCAGGAGGGGACTCGGGACAGCACTCTCACAGAAGCGAAAGCTAGGCTGTGGGCCCAGCCTGAGGACCAGCACGTTGTCCACACTTAACACAGCTAAGGCATGAGCCAGACGACAGCCTTGGTCACTGAGGCCTACCTAAGGTACTGCCATACTTACCCACTAGATCCCACGCAGAGGTCCCTGTGCCCAAAAGCGCCTCCATGGAAGGGCCCTGTTCCTCCCGTGGGTTTCCTTGAGGTAATCAGAAACCACTGAGGATAACTACGTGAGCTCCGCTTTGAAACTGGGCGACCCTGGGCAAACCTTATTCCCCTCCGTGGTAGACGAGGCAGTGGCGGGTCCTAAGCTGCCTGAAGCACACTCCTCGCGCCCACCTTCTCTTTGCTGCCGGAAAGGCCTCACATAAGAGGCCTGAGTTTACTCGTGACGGAAGCCGTCTGAGTGTACTCGTGTGAGGCCTGCCGCTCTCAGTTCCTTGCTGGGAGCTTCAGCAAGAGCACTCCGGAGCTCGCCGACCAAAGAATTGTGAGCCCCCCCCCACCCATCCCCCCACCCCCCCGCCCCCAGGCCTCAAGTAAAAGTCCAGATGTCCCCCGTCAGTAACACCTCGGAGTGCCATAGGAGCGAAGAAGCATGCGTTAACGGAATGCTTCAACAGTGCTAGGGATTTAGTTCACGAGACACTGTGCACTCACGTTCGTTGTAACAACTGTCAGAGGGCACTGTATGCCTTCCGACTCCTCTGTTGCGTTTGAGCCACAGGAAGTAAATGCATTCGTTTGATTAAGCTCCGTGAACGTGCAACGACGATGGCGAAGCGCTGCCCTGTTCGCTCGAAAGCTCTCGACTGTACGGCCTTCCAACGGCCTCAGGCTACGCAGTTGCAAACAGCCTTACATTCCATGCTGGTGTGCCCCCAGGTAGGAATTCGGGCTCTTCTGTGAGACACCAGTGTGCGTCCCAAATGAAACCGGCGGGCTCCCCCAGGACGTCTGCGTACGGCAGTCGGTTGCCAGCTGTTTACTTCCAGCCGGAGAAGGAAAAAGAGGACGGCTTTCCCAGGGACAATTCTGGGCCCTTGGGACCATCCAGAACCACCAAAGCCTCAACTTTGCACGGCCTGGGGAACGCTCTTCCTCACGTCCAGCAATCCCCACGTCGAAACCTTTCTCAGCGGAGGCAGGCACTCTCTCCCTTGTACTAGATAGCTCGGCAGAGCCTTCCGAGAAACATGCTGCGTCATTCAGCTTGAACGTGGGACGCCGAGGGGAGAGTACGCTTTCTCCCCGTTTGGAGGCGCCTTGCGCTTGGCTTCAAAGCTGCCTGAACAGCACTAGCGGCCCGACGTCTCCGCACGGCAGGATTGTCGTCGTGGGCCGAGGCTGCGTGTTCTCGCAAAGCGAAAACCGTGCGGGCAATCCCTTTCTAGGAACTCCTCCCACGGCACCCCAGGTTCAGCTCCGGCCGAACGAAAGGTGACCTCAGGCCTCAAGGTAAGTTCCAGTGTTTCACGCCGGGGGAGTTGGGTGTGCAGTGGTTTCCATGAGGCCATACTCCACCGCGGAGTGCCTCAACCCCGCGACGCTCCTGGGGGCACACGGGATAGGAGCTCGTTCGCCAATTTCGCAGGATGACTTCTCTCCGTGCCGGAACGGCGGCTCCTGGCTTCTGAGGAACCTTAGCCTAAACAGGCCCCTGGAGAAAGCGCTTCACATTCATAGCAAGGGCAACGTACCGCTCTCCGGCTTGCCCGGGTTGAGCGCCCCAGTCGTCAAAGAGCCTCGCGAAGGCAGTGCTGCGCAGGCTCCCTCTGCCAGTCGCACGGCCTCCTTGACTGAAAGACAACTGCAGTGCCAAAAGGCACCGTGCTGACGACTGGCTCCAGGAGGGGACTCGGGACAGCACTCTCACAGAAGCGAAAGCTAGGCTGTGGGCCCAGCCTGAGGACCAGCACGTTGTCCACACTTAACACAGCTAAGGCATGAGCCAGACGACAGCCTTGGTCACTGAGGCCTACCTAAGGTACTGCCATACTTACCCACTAGATCCCACGCAGAGGTCCCTGTGCCCAAAAGGGCCTCCATGGAAGGGCCCTGTTCCTCCCGTGGGTTTCCTTGAGGTAATCAGAAACCACTGAGGATAACTACGTGAGCTCCGCTTTGAAACTGGGCGACCCTGGGCAAACCTTATTCCCCTCCGTGGTAGACGAGGCAGTGGCGGGTCCTAAGCTGCCTGAAGCACACTCCTCGCGCCCACCTTCTCTTTGCTGCCGGAAAGGCCTCACATAAGAGGCCTGAGTTTACTCGTGACGGAAGCCGTCTGAGTGTACTCGTGTGAGGCCTGCCGCTCTCAGTTCCTTGCTGGGAGCTTCAGCAAGAGCACTCCGGAGCTCGCCGACCAAAGAATTGTGAGCCCCCCCCCCACCCACCCCCCCACCCCCCCGCCCCCAGGCCTCAAGTAAAAGTCCAGATGTCCCCCGTCAGTAACACCTCGGAGTGCCATAGGAGCGAAGAAGCATGCGTTAACGGAATGCTTCAACAGTGCTAGGGATTTAGTTCACGAGACACTGTGCACTCACGTTCGTTGTAACAACTGTCAGAGGGCACTGTATGCCTTCCGACTCCTCTGTTGCGTTTGAGCCACAGGAAGTAAATGCATTCGTTTGATTAAGCTCCGTGAACGTGCAACGACGATGGCGAAGCGCTGCCCTGTTCGCTCGAAAGCTCTCGACTGTACGGCCTTCCAACGGCCTCAGGCTACGCAGTTGCAAACAGCCTTACATTCCATGCTGGTGTGCCCCCAGGTAGGAATTTGGGCTCTTCTGTGAGACACCAGTGTGCGTCCCAAATGAAACCGGCGGGCTCCCCCAGGACGTCTGCGTACGGCAGTCGGTTGCCAGCTGTTTACTTCCAGCCGGAGAAGGAAAAAGAGGACGGCTTTCCCAGGGACAATTCTGGGCCCTTGGGACCATCCAGAACCACCAAAGCCTCAACTTTGCACGGCCTGGGGAACGCTCTTCCTCACGTCCAGCAATCCCCACGTCGAAACCTTTCTCAGCGGAGGCAGGCACTCTCTCCCTTGTACTAGATAGCTCGGCAGAGCCTTCCGAGAAACATGCTGCGTCATTCAGCTTGAACGTGGGACGCCGAGGGGAGAGTACGCTTTCTCCCCGTTTGGAGGCGCCTTGCGCTTGGCTTCAAAGCTGCCTGAACAGCACTAGCGGCCCGACGTCTCCGCACGGCAGGATTGTCGTCGTGGGCCGAGGCTGCGTGTTCTCGCAAAGCGAAAACCGTGCGGGCAATCCCTTTCTAGGAACTCCTCCCACGGCACCCCAGGTTCAGCTCCGGCCGAACGAAAGGTGACCTCAGGCCTCAAGGTAAGTTCCAGTGTTTCACGCCGGGGGAGTTGGGTGTGCAGTGGTTTCCATGAGGCCATACTCCACCGCGGAGTGCCTCAACCCCGCGACGCTCCTGGGGGCACACGGGATAGGAGCTCGTTCGCCAATTTCGCAGGATGACTTCTCTCCGTGCCGGAACGGCGGCTCCTGGCTTCTGAGGAACCTTAGCCTAAACAGGCCCCTGGAGAAAGCGCTTCACATTCATAGCAAGGGCAACGTACCGCTCTCCGGCTTGCCCGGGTTGAGCGCCCCAGTCGTCAAAGAGCCTCGCGAAGGCAGTGCTGCGCAGGCTCCCTCTGCCAGTCGCACGGCCTCCTTGACTGAAAGACAACTGCAGTGCCAAAAGGCACCGTGCTGACGACTGGCTCCAGGAGGGGACTCGGGACAGCACTCTCACAGAAGCGAAAGCTAGGCTGTGGGCCCAGCCTGAGGACCAGCACGTTGTCCACACTTAACACAGCTAAGGCATGAGCCAGACGACAGCCTTGGTCACTGAGGCCTACCTAAGGTACTGCCATACTTACCCACTAGATCCCACGCAGAGGTCCCTGTGCCCAAAAGGGCCTCCATGGAAGGGCCCTGTTCCTCCCGTGGGTTTCCTTGAGGTAATCAGAAACCACTGAGGATAACTACGTGAGCTCCGCTTTGAAACTGGGCGACCCTGGGCAAACCTTATTCCCCTCCGTGGTAGACGAGGCAGTGGCGGGTCCTAAGCTGCCTGAAGCACACTCCTCGCGCCCACCTTCTCTTTGCTGCCGGAAAGGCCTCACATAAGAGGCCTGAGTTTACTCGTGACGGAAGCCGTCTGAGTGTACTCGTGTGAGGCCTGCCGCTCTCAGTTCCTTGCTGGGAGCTTCAGCAAGAGCACTCCGGAGCTCGCCGACCAAAGAATTGTGAGCCCCCCCCCCACCCACCCCCCCACCCCCCCGCCCCCAGGCCTCAAGTAAAAGTCCAGATGTCCCCCGTCAGTAACACCTCGGAGTGCCATAGGAGCGAAGAAGCATGCGTTAACGGAATGCTTCAACAGTGCTAGGGATTTAGTTCACGAGACACTGTGCACTCACGTTCGTTGTAACAACTGTCAGAGGGCACTGTATGCCTTCCGACTCCTCTGTTGCGTTTGAGCCACAGGAAGTAAATGCATTCGTTTGATTAAGCTCCGTGAACGTGCAACGACGATGGCGAAGCGCTGCCCTGTTCGCTCGAAAGCTCTCGACTGTACGGCCTTCCAACGGCCTCAGGCTACGCAGTTGCAAACAGCCTTACATTCCATGCTGGTGTGCCCCCAGGTAGGAATTTGGGCTCTTCTGTGAGACACCAGTGTGCGTCCCAAATGAAACCGGCGGGCTCCCCCAGGACGTCTGCGTACGGCAGTCGGTTGCCAGCTGTTTACTTCCAGCCGGAGAAGGAAAAAGAGGACGGCTTTCCCAGGGACAATTCTGGGCCCTTGGGACCATCCAGAACCACCAAAGCCTCAACTTTGCACGGCCTGGGGAACGCTCTTCCTCACGTCCAGCAATCCCCACGTCGAAACCTTTCTCAGCGGAGGCAGGCACTCTCTCCCTTGTACTAGATAGCTCGGCAGAGCCTTCCGAGAAACATGCTGCGTCATTCAGCTTGAACGTGGGACGCCGAGGGGAGAGTACGCTTTCTCCCCGTTTGGAGGCGCCTTGCGCTTGGCTTCAAAGCTGCCTGAACAGCACTAGCGGCCCGACGTCTCCGCACGGCAGGATTGTCGTCGTGGGCCGAGGCTGCGTGTTCTCGCAAAGCGAAAACCGTGCGGGCAATCCCTTTCTAGGAACTCCTCCCACGGCACCCCAGGTTCAGCTCCGGCCGAACGAAAGGTGACCTCAGGCCTCAAGGTAAGTTCCAGTGTTTCACGCCGGGGGAGTTGGGTGTGCAGTGGTTTCCATGAGGCCATACTCCACCGCGGAGTGCCTCAACCCCGCGACGCTCCTGGGGGCACACGGGATAGGAGCTCGTTCGCCAATTTCGCAGGATGACTTCTCTCCGTGCCGGAACGGCGGCTCCTGGCTTCTGAGGAACCTTAGCCTAAACAGGCCCCTGGAGAAAGCGCTTCACATTCATAGCAAGGGCAACGTACCGCTCTCCGGCTTGCCCGGGTTGAGCGCCCCAGTCGTCAAAGAGCCTCGCGAAGGCAGTGCTGCGCAGGCTCCCTCTGCCAGTCGCACGGCCTCCTTGACTGAAAGACAACTGCAGTGCCAAAAGGCACCGTGCTGACGACTGGCTCCAGGAGGGGACTCGGGACAGCACTCTCACAGAAGCGAAAGCTAGGCTGTGGGCCCAGCCTGAGGACCAGCACGTTGTCCACACTTAACACAGCTAAGGCATGAGCCAGACGACAGCCTTGGTCACTGAGGCCTACCTAAGGTACTGCCATACTTACCCACTAGATCCCACGCAGAGGTCCCTGTGCCCAAAAGGGCCTCCATGGAAGGGCCCTGTTCCTCCCGTGGGTTTCCTTGAGGTAATCAGAAACCACTGAGGATAACTACGTGAGCTCCGCTTTGAAACTGGGCGACCCTGGGCAAACCTTATTCCCCTCCGTGGTAGACGAGGCAGTGGCGGGTCCTAAGCTGCCTGAAGCACACTCCTCGCGCCCACCTTCTCTTTGCTGCCGGAAAGGCCTCACGTAAGAGGCCTGAGTTTACTCGTGACGGAAGCCGTCTGAGTGTACTCGTGTGAGGCCTGCCGCTCTCAGTTCCTTGCTGGGAGCTTCAGCAAGAGCACTCCGGAGCTCGCCGACCAAAGAATTGTGAGCCCCCCCCCCACCCACCCCCCCACCCCCCCGCCCCCAGGCCTCAAGTAAAAGTCCAGATGTCCCCCGTCAGTAACACCTCGGAGTGCCATAGGAGCGAAGAAGCATGCGTTAACGGAATGCTTCAACAGTGCTAGGGATTTAGTTCACGAGACACTGTGCACTCACGTTCGTTGTAACAACTGTCAGAGGGCACTGTATGCCTTCCGACTCCTCTGTTGCGTTTGAGCCACAGGAAGTAAATGCATTCGTTTGATTAAGCTCCGTGAACGTGCAACGACGATGGCGAAGCGCTGCCCTGTTCGCTCGAAAGCTCTCGACTGTACGGCCTTCCAACGGCCTCAGGCTACGCAGTTGCAAACAGCCTTACGTTCCATGCTGGTGTGCCCCCAGGTAGGAATTCGGGCTCTTCTGTGAGACACCAGTGTGCGTCCCAAATGAAACCGGCGGGCTCCCCCAGGACGTCTGCGTACGGCGGTCGGTTGCCAGCTGTTTACTTCCAGCCGGAGAAGGAAAAAGAGGACGGCTTTCCCAGGGACAATTCTGGGCCCTTGGGACCATCCAGAACCACCAAAGCCTCAACTTTGCACGGCCTGGGGAACGCTCTTCCTCACGTCCAGCAATCCCCACGTCGAAACCTTTCTCAGCGGAGGCAGGCACTCTCTCCCTTGTACTAGATAGCTCGGCAGAGCCTTCCGAGAAACATGCTGCGTCATTCAGCTTGAACGTGGGACGCCGAGGGGAGAGTACGCTTTCTCCCCGTTTGGAGGCGCCTTGCGCTTGGCTTCAAAGCTGCCTGAACAGCACTAGCGGCCCGACGTCTCCGCACGGCAGGATTGTCGTCGTGGGCCGAGGCTGCGTGTTCTCGCAAAGCGAAAACCGTGCGGGCAATCCCTTTCTAGGAACTCCTCCCACGGCACCCCAGGTTCAGCTCCGGCCGAACGAAAGGTGACCTCAGGCCTCAAGGTAAGTTCCAGTGTTTCACGCCGGGGGAGTTGGGTGTGCAGTGGTTTCCATGAGGCCATACTCCACCGCGGAGTGCCTCAACCCCGCGACGCTCCTGGGGGCACACAGGATAGGAGCTCGTTCGCCAATTTCGCAGGATGACTTCTCTCCGTGCCGGAACGGCGGCTCCTGGCTTCTGAGGAACCTTAGCCTAAACAGGCCCCTGGAGAAAGCGCTTCACATTCATAGCAAGGGCAACGTACCGCTCTCCGGCTTGCCCGGGTTGAGCGCCCCAGTCGTCAAAGAGCCTCGCGAAGGCAGTGCTGCGCAGGCTCCCTCTGCCAGTCGCACGGCCTCCTTGACTGAAAGACAACTGCAGTGCCAAAAGGCACCGTGCTGACGACTGGCTCCAGGAGGGGACTCGGGACAGCACTCTCACAGAAGCGAAAGCTAGGCTGTGGGCCCAGCCTGAGGACCAGCACGTTGTCCACACTTAACACAGCTAAGGCATGAGCCAGACGACAGCCTTGGTCACTGAGGCCTACCTAAGGTACTGCCATACTTACCCACTAGATCCCACGCAGAGGTCCCTGTGCCCAAAAGGGCCTCCATGGAAGGGCCCTGTTCCTCCCGTGGGTTTCCTTGAGGTAATCAGAAACCACTGAGGATAACTACGTGAGCTCCGCTTTGAAACTGGGCGACCCTGGGCAAACCTTATTCCCCTCCGTGGTAGACGAGGCAGTGGCGGGTCCTAAGCTGCCTGAAGCACACTCCTCGCGCCCACCTTCTCTTTGCTGCCGGAAAGGCCTCACGTAAGAGGCCTGAGTTTACTCGTGACGGAAGCCGTCTGAGTGTACTCGTGTGAGGCCTGCCGCTCTCAGTTCCTTGCTGGGAGCTTCAGCAAGAGCACTCCGGAGCTCGCCGACCAAAGAATTGTGAGCCCCCCCCCCACCCCCCCACCCCCCCGCCCCCAGGCCTCAAGTAAAAGTCCAGATGTCCCCCGTCAGTAACACCTCGGAGTGCCATAGGAGCGAAGAAGCATGCGTTAACGGAATGCTTCAACAGTGCTAGGGATTTAGTTCACGAGACACTGTGCACTCACGTTCGTTGTAACAACTGTCAGAGGGCACTGTATGCCTTCCGACTCCTCTGTTGCGTTTGAGCCACAGGAAGTAAATGCATTCGTTTGATTAAGCTCCGTGAACGTGCAACGACGATGGCGAAGCGCTGCCCTGTTCGCTCGAAAGCTCTCGACTGTACGGCCTTCCAACGGCCTCAGGCTACGCAGTTGCAAACAGCCTTACATTCCATGCTGGTGTGCCCCCAGGTAGGAATTTGGGCTCTTCTGTGAGACACCAGTGTGCGTCCCAAATGAAACCGGCGGGCTCCCCCAGGACGTCTGCGTACGGCAGTCGGTTGCCAGCTGTTTACTTCCAGCCGGAGAAGGAAAAAGAGGACGGCTTTCCCAGGGACAATTCTGGGCCCTTGGGACCATCCAGAACCACCAAAGCCTCAACTTTGCACGGCCTGGGGAACGCTCTTCCTCACGTCCAGCAATCCCCACGTCGAAACCTTTCTCAGCGGAGGCAGGCACTCTCTCCCTTGTACTAGATAGCTCGGCAGAGCCTTCCGAGAAACATGCTGCGTCATTCAGCTTGAACGTGGGACGCCGAGGGGAGAGTACGCTTTCTCCCCGTTTGGAGGCGCCTTGCGCTTGGCTTCAAAGCTGCCTGAACAGCACTAGCGGCCCGACGTCTCCGCACGGCAGGATTGTCGTCGTGGGCCGAGGCTGCGTGTTCTCGCAAAGCGAAAACCGTGCGGGCAATCCCTTTCTAGGAACTCCTCCCACGGCACCCCAGGTTCAGCTCCGGCCGAACGAAAGGTGACCTCAGGCCTCAAGGTAAGTTCCAGTGTTTCACGCCGGGGGAGTTGGGTGTGCAGTGGTTTCCATGAGGCCATACTCCACCGCGGAGTGCCTCAACCCCGCGACGCTCCTGGGGGCACACGGGATAGGAGCTCGTTCGCCAATTTCGCAGGATGACTTCTCTCCGTGCCGGAACGGCGGCTCCTGGCTTCTGAGGAACCTTAGCCTAAACAGGCCCCTGGAGAAAGCGCTTCACATTCATAGCAAGGGCAACGTACCGCTCTCCGGCTTGCCCGGGTTGAGCGCCCCAGTCGTCAAAGAGCCTCGCGAAGGCAGTGCTGCGCAGGCTCCCTCTGCCAGTCGCACGGCCTCCTTGACTGAAAGACAACTGCAGTGCCAAAAGGCACCGTGCTGACGACTGGCTCCAGGAGGGGACTCGGGACAGCACTCTCACAGAAGCGAAAGCTAGGCTGTGGGCCCAGCCTGAGGACCAGCACGTTGTCCACACTTAACACAGCTAAGGCATGAGCCAGACGACAGCCTTGGTCACTGAGGCCTACCTAAGGTACTGCCATACTTACCCACTAGATCCCACGCAGAGGTCCCTGTGCCCAAAAGGGCCTCCATGGAAGGGCCCTGTTCCTCCCGTGGGTTTCCTTGAGGTAATCAGAAACCACTGAGGATAACTACGTGAGCTCCGCTTTGAAACTGGGCGACCCTGGGCAAACCTTATTCCCCTCCGTGGTAGACGAGGCAGTGGCGGGTCCTAAGCTGCCTGAAGCACACTCCTCGCGCCCACCTTCTCTTTGCTGCCGGAAAGGCCTCACGTAAGAGGCCTGAGTTTACTCGTGACGGAAGCCGTCTGAGTGTACTCGTGTGAGGCCTGCCGCTCTCAGTTCCTTGCTGGGAGCTTCAGCAAGAGCACTCCGGAGCTCGCCGACCAAAGAATTGTGAGCCCCCCCCCCACCCACCCCCCCACCCCCCCGCCCCCAGGCCTCAAGTAAAAGTCCAGATGTCCCCCGTCAGTAACACCTCGGAGTGCCATAGGAGCGAAGAAGCATGCGTTAACGGAATGCTTCAACAGTGCTAGGGATTTAGTTCACGAGACACTGTGCACTCACGTTCGTTGTAACAACTGTCAGAGGGCACTGTATGCCTTCCGACTCCTCTGTTGCGTTTGAGCCACAGGAAGTAAATGCATTCGTTTGATTAAGCTCCGTGAACGTGCAACGACGATGGCGAAGCGCTGCCCTGTTCGCTCGAAAGCTCTCGACTGTACGGCCTTCCAACGGCCTCAGGCTACGCAGTTGCAAACAGCCTTACGTTCCATGCTGGTGTGCCCCCAGGTAGGAATTCGGGCTCTTCTGTGAGACACCAGTGTGCGTCCCAAATGAAACCGGCGGGCTCCCCCAGGACGTCTGCGTACGGCGGTCGGTTGCCAGCTGTTTACTTCCAGCCGGAGAAGGAAAAAGAGGACGGCTTTCCCAGGGACAATTCTGGGCCCTTGGGACCATCCAGAACCACCAAAGCCTCAACTTTGCACGGCCTGGGGAACGCTCTTCCTCACGTCCAGCAATCCCCACGTCGAAACCTTTCTCAGCGGAGGCAGGCACTCTCTCCCTTGTACTAGATAGCTCGGCAGAGCCTTCCGAGAAACATGCTGCGTCATTCAGCTTGAACGTGGGACGCCGAGGGGAGAGTACGCTTTCTCCCCGTTTGGAGGCGCCTTGCGCTTGGCTTCAAAGCTGCCTGAACAGCACTAGCGGCCCGACGTCTCCGCACGGCAGGATTGTCGTCGTGGGCCGAGGCTGCGTGTTCTCGCAAAGCGAAAACCGTGCGGGCAATCCCTTTCTAGGAACTCCTCCCACGGCACCCCAGGTTCAGCTCCGGCCGAACGAAAGGTGACCTCAGGCCTCAAGGTAAGTTCCAGTGTTTCACGCCGGGGGAGTTGGGTGTGCAGTGGTTTCCATGAGGCCATACTCCACCGCGGAGTGCCTCAACCCCGCGACGCTCCTGGGGGCACACGGGATAGGAGCTCGTTCGCCAATTTCGCAGGATGACTTCTCTCCGTGCCGGAACGGCGGCTCCTGGCTTCTGAGGAACCTTAGCCTAAACAGGCCCCTGGAGAAAGCGCTTCACATTCATAGCAAGGGCAACGTACCGCTCTCCGGCTTGCCCGGGTTGAGCGCCCCAGTCGTCAAAGAGCCTCGCGAAGGCAGTGCTGCGCAGGCTCCCTCTGCCAGTCGCACGGCCTCCTTGACTGAAAGACAACTGCAGTGCCAAAAGGCACCGTGCTGACGACTGGCTCCAGGAGGGGACTCGGGACAGCACTCTCACAGAAGCGAAAGCTAGGCTGTGGGCCCAGCCTGAGGACCAGCACGTTGTCCACACTTAACACAGCTAAGGCATGAGCCAGACGACAGCCTTGGTCACTGAGGCCTACCTAAGGTACTGCCATACTTACCCACTAGATCCCACGCAGAGGTCCCTGTGCCCAAAAGGGCCTCCATGGAAGGGCCCTGTTCCTCCCGTGGGTTTCCTTGAGGTAATCAGAAACCACTGAGGATAACTACGTGAGCTCCGCTTTGAAACTGGGCGACCCTGGGCAAACCTTATTCCCCTCCGTGGTAGACGAGGCAGTGGCGGGTCCTAAGCTGCCTGAAGCACACTCCTCGCGCCCACCTTCTCTTTGCTGCCGGAAAGGCCTCACGTAAGAGGCCTGAGTTTACTCGTGACGGAAGCCGTCTGAGTGTACTCGTGTGAGGCCTGCCGCTCTCAGTTCCTTGCTGGGAGCTTCAGCAAGAGCACTCCGGAGCTCGCCGACCAAAGAATTGTGAGCCCCCCCCCCACCCACCCCCCCACCCCCCCGCCCCCAGGCCTCAAGTAAAAGTCCAGATGTCCCCCGTCAGTAACACCTCGGAGTGCCATAGGAGCGAAGAAGCATGCGTTAACGGAATGCTTCAACAGTGCTAGGGATTTAGTTCACGAGACACTGTGCACTCACGTTCGTTGTAACAACTGTCAGAGGGCACTGTATGCCTTCCGACTCCTCTGTTGCGTTTGAGCCACAGGAAGTAAATGCATTCGTTTGATTAAGCTCCGTGAACGTGCAACGACGATGGCGAAGCGCTGCCCTGTTCGCTCGAAAGCTCTCGACTGTACGGCCTTCCAACGGCCTCAGGCTACGCAGTTGCAAACAGCCTTACGTTCCATGCTGGTGTGCCCCCAGGTAGGAATTCGGGCTCTTCTGTGAGACACCAGTGTGCGTCCCAAATGAAACCGGCGGGCTCCCCCAGGACGTCTGCGTACGGCGGTCGGTTGCCAGCTGTTTACTTCCAGCCGGAGAAGGAAAAAGAGGACGGCTTTCCCAGGGACAATTCTGGGCCCTTGGGACCATCCAGAACCACCAAAGCCTCAACTTTGCACGGCCTGGGGAACGCTCTTCCTCACGTCCAGCAATCCCCACGTCGAAACCTTTCTCAGCGGAGGCAGGCACTCTCTCCCTTGTACTAGATAGCTCGGCAGAGCCTTCCGAGAAACATGCTGCGTCATTCAGCTTGAACGTGGGACGCCGAGGGGAGAGTACGCTTTCTCCCCGTTTGGAGGCGCCTTGCGCTTGGCTTCAAAGCTGCCTGAACAGCACTAGCGGCCCGACGTCTCCGCACGGCAGGATTGTCGTCGTGGGCCGAGGCTGCGTGTTCTCGCAAAGCGAAAACCGTGCGGGCAATCCCTTTCTAGGAACTCCTCCCACGGCACCCCAGGTTCAGCTCCGGCCGAACGAAAGGTGACCTCAGGCCTCAAGGTAAGTTCCAGTGTTTCACGCCGGGGGAGTTGGGTGTGCAGTGGTTTCCATGAGGCCATACTCCACCGCGGAGTGCCTCAACCCCGCGACGCTCCTGGGGGCACACGGGATAGGAGCTCGTTCGCCAATTTCGCAGGATGACTTCTCTCCGTGCCGGAACGGCGGCTCCTGGCTTCTGAGGAACCTTAGCCTAAACAGGCCCCTGGAGAAAGCGCTTCACATTCATAGCAAGGGCAACGTACCGCTCTCCGGCTTGCCCGGGTTGAGCGCCCCAGTCGTCAAAGAGCCTCGCGAAGGCAGTGCTGCGCAGGCTCCCTCTGCCAGTCGCACGGCCTCCTTGACTGAAAGACAACTGCAGTGCCAAAAGGCACCGTGCTGACGACTGGCTCCAGGAGGGGACTCGGGACAGCACTCTCACAGAAGCGAAAGCTAGGCTGTGGGCCCAGCCTGAGGACCAGCACGTTGTCCACACTTAACACAGCTAAGGCATGAGCCAGACGACAGCCTTGGTCACTGAGGCCTACCTAAGGTACTGCCATACTTACCCACTAGATCCCACGCAGAGGTCCCTGTGCCCAAAAGCGCCTCCATGGAAGGGCCCTGTTCCTCCCGTGGGTTTCCTTGAGGTAATCAGAAACCACTGAGGATAACTACGTGAGCTCCGCTTTGAAACTGGGCGACCCTGGGCAAACCTTATTCCCCTCCGTGGTAGACGAGGCAGTGGCGGGTCCTAAGCTGCCTGAAGCACACTCCTCGCGCCCACCTTCTCTTTGCTGCCGGAAAGGCCTCACGTAAGAGGCCTGAGTTTACTCGTGACGGAAGCCGTCTGAGTGTACTCGTGTGAGGCCTGCCGCTCTCAGTTCCTTGCTGGGAGCTTCAGCAAGAGCACTCCGGAGCTCGCCGACCAAAGAATTGTGAGCCCCCCCACCCCCACCCCCCCGCCCCCCCGCCCCCAGGCCTCAAGTAAAAGTCCAGATGTCCCCCGTCAGTAACACCTCGGAGTGCCATAGGAGCGAAGAAGCATGCGTTAACGGAATGCTTCAACAGTGCTAGGGATTTAGTTCACGAGACACTGTGCACTCACGTTCGTTGTAACAACTGTCAGAGGGCACTGTATGCCTTCCGACTCCTCTGTTGCGTTTGAGCCACAGGAAGTAAATGCATTCGTTTGATTAAGCTCCGTGAACGTGCAACGACGATGGCGAAGCGCTGCCCTGTTCGCTCGAAAGCTCTCGACTGTACGGCCTTCCAACGGCCTCAGGCTACGCAGTTGCAAACAGCCTTACGTTCCATGCTGGTGTGCCCCCAGGTAGGAATTCGGGCTCTTCTGTGAGACACCAAGGTGCGTCCCAAATGAAACCGGCGGGCTCCCCCAGGACGTCTGCGTACGGCGGTCGGTTGCCAGCTGTTTACTTCCAGCCGGAGAAGGAAAAAGAGGACGGCTTTCCCAGGGACAATTCTGGGCCCTTGGGACCATCCAGAACCACCAAAGCCTCAACTTTGCACGGCCTGGGGAACGCTCTTCCTCACGTCCAGCAATCCCCACGTCGAAACCTTTCTCAGCGGAGGCAGGCACTCTCTCCCTTGTACTAGATAGCTCGGCAGAGCCTTCCGAGAAACATGCTGCGTCATTCAGCTTGAACGTGGGACGCCGAGGGGAGAGTACGCTTTCTCCCCGTTTGGAGGCGCCTTGCGCTTGGCTTCAAAGCTGCCTGAACAGCACTAGCGGCCCGACGTCTCCGCACGGCAGGATTGTCGTCGTGGGCCGAGGCTGCGTGTTCTCGCAAAGCGAAAACCGTGCGGGCAATCCCTTTCTAGGAACTCCTCCCACGGCACCCCAGGTTCAGCTCCGGCCGAACGAAAGGTGACCTCAGGCCTCAAGGTAAGTTCCAGTGTTTCACGCCGGGGGAGTTGGGTGTGCAGTGGTTTCCATGAGGCCATACTCCACCGCGGAGTGCCTCAACCCCGCGACGCTCCTGGGGGCACACGGGATAGGAGCTCGTTCGCCAATTTCGCAGGATGACTTCTCTCCGTGCCGGAACGGCGGCTCCTGGCTTCTGAGGAACCTTAGCCTAAACAGGCCCCTGGAGAAAGCGCTTCACATTCATAGCAAGGGCAACGTACCGCTCTCCGGCTTGCCCGGGTTGAGCGCCCCAGTCGTCAAAGAGCCTCGCGAAGGCAGTGCTGCGCAGGCTCCCTCTGCCAGTCGCACGGCCTCCTTGACTGAAAGACAACTGCAGTGCCAAAAGGCACCGTGCTGACGACTGGCTCCAGGAGGGGACTCGGGACAGCACTCTCACAGAAGCGAAAGCTAGGCTGTGGGCCCAGCCTGAGGACCAGCACGTTGTCCACACTTAACACAGCTAAGGCATGAGCCAGACGACAGCCTTGGTCACTGAGGCCTACCTAAGGTACTGCCATACTTACCCACTAGATCCCACGCAGAGGTCCCTGTGCCCAAAAGCGCCTCCATGGAAGGGCCCTGTTCCTCCCGTGGGTTTCCTTGAGGTAATCAGAAACCACTGAGGATAACTACGTGAGCTCCGCTTTGAAACTGGGCGACCCTGGGCAAACCTTATTCCCCTCCGTGGTAGACGAGGCAGTGGCGGGTCCTAAGCTGCCTGAAGCACACTCCTCGCGCCCACCTTCTCTTTGCTGCCGGAAAGGCCTCACGTAAGAGGCCTGAGTTTACTCGTGACGGAAGCCGTCTGAGTGTACTCGTGTGAGGCCTGCCGCTCTCAGTTCCTTGCTGGGAGCTTCAGCAAGAGCACTCCGGAGCTCGCCGACCAAAGAATTGTGAGCCCCCCCACCCCCACCCCCCCGCCCCCCCGCCCCCAGGCCTCAAGTAAAAGTCCAGATGTCCCCCGTCAGTAACACCTCGGAGTGCCATAGGAGCGAAGAAGCATGCGTTAACGGAATGCTTCAACAGTGCTAGGGATTTAGTTCACGAGACACTGTGCACTCACGTTCGTTGTAACAACTGTCAGAGGGCACTGTATGCCTTCCGACTCCTCTGTTGCGTTTGAGCCACAGGAAGTAAATGCATTCGTTTGATTAAGCTCCGTGAACGTGCAACGACGATGGCGAAGCGCTGCCCTGTTCGCTCGAAAGCTCTCGACTGTACGGCCTTCCAACGGCCTCAGGCTACGCAGTTGCAAACAGCCTTACGTTCCATGCTGGTGTGCCCCCAGGTAGGAATTCGGGCTCTTCTGTGAGACACCAAGGTGCGTCCCAAATGAAACCGGCGGGCTCCCCCAGGACGTCTGCGTACGGCGGTCGGTTGCCAGCTGTTTACTTCCAGCCGGAGAAGGAAAAAGAGGACGGCTTTCCCAGGGACAATTCTGGGCCCTTGGGACCATCCAGAACCACCAAAGCCTCAACTTTGCACGGCCTGGGGAACGCTCTTCCTCACGTCCAGCAATCCCCACGTCGAAACCTTTCTCAGCGGAGGCAGGCACTCTCTCCCTTGTACTAGATAGCTCGGCAGAGCCTTCCGAGAAACATGCTGCGTCATTCAGCTTGAACGTGGGACGCGGAGGGGAGAGTACGCTTTCTCCCCGTTTGGAGGCGCCTTGCGCTTGGCTTCAAAGCTGCCTGAACAGCACTAGCGGCCCGACGTCTCCGCACGGCAGGATTGTCGTCGTGGGCCGAGGCTGCGTGTTCTCGCAAAGCGAAAACCGTGCGGGCAATCCCTTTCTAGGAACTCCTCCCACGGCACCCCAGGTTCAGCTCCGGCCGAACGAAAGGTGACCTCAGGCCTCAAGGTAAGTTCCAGTGTTTCACGCCGGGGGAGTTGGGTGTGCAGTGGTTTCCATGAGGCCATACTCCACCGCGGAGTGCCTCAACCCCGCGACGCTCCTGGGGGCACACGGGATAGGAGCTCGTTCGCCAATTTCGCAGGATGACTTCTCTCCGTGCCGGAACGGCGGCTCCTGGCTTCTGAGGAACCTTAGCCTAAACAGGCCCCTGGAGAAAGCGCTTCACATTCATAGCAAGGGCAACGTACCGCTCTCCGGCTTGCCCGGGTTGAGCGCCCCAGTCGTCAAAGAGCCTCGCGAAGGCAGTGCTGCGCAGGCTCCCTCTGCCAGTCGCACGGCCTCCTTGACTGAAAGACAACTGCAGTGCCAAAAGGCACCGTGCTGACGACTGGCTCCAGGAGGGGACTCGGGACAGCACTCTCACAGAAGCGAAAGCTAGGCTGTGGGCCCAGCCTGAGGACCAGCACGTTGTCCACACTTAACACAGCTAAGGCATGAGCCAGACGACAGCCTTGGTCACTGAGGCCTACCTAAGGTACTGCCATACTTACCCACTAGATCCCACGCAGAGGTCCCTGTGCCCAAAAGGGCCTCCATGGAAGGGCCCTGTTCCTCCCGTGGGTTTCCTTGAGGTAATCAGAAACCACTGAGGATAACTACGTGAGCTCCGCTTTGAAACTGGGCGACCCTGGGCAAACCTTATTCCCCTCCGTGGTAGACGAGGCAGTGGCGGGTCCTAAGCTGCCTGAAGCACACTCCTCGCGCCCACCTTCTCTTTGCTGCCGGAAAGGCCTCACATAAGAGGCCTGAGTTTACTCGTGACGGAAGCCGTCTGAGTGTACTCGTGTGAGGCCTGCCGCTCTCAGTTCCTTGCTGGGAGCTTCAGCAAGAGCACTCCGGAGCTCGCCGACCAAAGAATTGTGAGCCCCCCCCCCACCCACCCCCCCACCCCCCCGCCCCCAGGCCTCAAGTAAAAGTCCAGATGTCCCCCGTCAGTAACACCTCGGAGTGCCATAGGAGCGAAGAAGCATGCGTTAACGGAATGCTTCAACAGTGCTAGGGATTTAGTTCACGAGACACTGTGCACTCACGTTCGTTGTAACAACTGTCAGAGGGCACTGTATGCCTTCCGACTCCTCTGTTGCGTTTGAGCCACAGGAAGTAAATGCATTCGTTTGATTAAGCTCCGTGAACGTGCAACGACGATGGCGAAGCGCTGCCCTGTTCGCTCGAAAGCTCTCGACTGTACGGCCTTCCAACGGCCTCAGGCTACGCAGTTGCAAACAGCCTTACATTCCATGCTGGTGTGCCCCCAGGTAGGAATTCGGGCTCTTCTGTGAGACACCAGTGTGCGTCCCAAATGAAACCGGCGGGCTCCCCCAGGACGTCTGCGTACGGCAGTCGGTTGCCAGCTGTTTACTTCCAGCCGGAGAAGGAAAAAGAGGACGGCTTTCCCAGGGACAATTCTGGGCCCTTGGGACCATCCAGAACCACCAAAGCCTCAACTTTGCACGGCCTGGGGAACGCTCTTCCTCACGTCCAGCAATCCCCACGTCGAAACCTTTCTCAGCGGAGGCAGGCACTCTCTCCCTTGTACTAGATAGCTCGGCAGAGCCTTCCGAGAAACATGCTGCGTCATTCAGCTTGAACGTGGGACGCCGAGGGGAGAGTACGCTTTCTCCCCGTTTGGAGGCGCCTTGCGCTTGGCTTCAAAGCTGCCTGAACAGCACTAGCGGCCCGACGTCTCCGCACGGCAGGATTGTCGTCGTGGGCCGAGGCTGCGTGTTCTCGCAAAGCGAAAACCGTGCGGGCAATCCCTTTCTAGGAACTCCTCCCACGGCACCCCAGGTTCAGCTCCGGCCGAACGAAAGGTGACCTCAGGCCTCAAGGTAAGTTCCAGTGTTTCACGCCGGGGGAGTTGGGTGTGCAGTGGTTTCCATGAGGCCATACTCCACCGCGGAGTGCCTCAACCCCGCGACGCTCCTGGGGGCACACGGGATAGGAGCTCGTTCGCCAATTTCGCAGGATGACTTCTCTCCGTGCCGGAACGGCGGCTCCTGGCTTCTGAGGAACCTTAGCCTAAACAGGCCCCTGGAGAAAGCGCTTCACATTCATAGCAAGGGCAACGTACCGCTCTCCGGCTTGCCCGGGTTGAGCGCCCCAGTCGTCAAAGAGCCTCGCGAAGGCAGTGCTGCGCAGGCTCCCTCTGCCAGTCGCACGGCCTCCTTGACTGAAAGACAACTGCAGTGCCAAAAGGCACCGTGCTGACGACTGGCTCCAGGAGGGGACTCGGGACAGCACTCTCACAGAAGCGAAAGCTAGGCTGTGGGCCCAGCCTGAGGACCAGCACGTTGTCCACACTTAACACAGCTAAGGCATGAGCCAGACGACAGCCTTGGTCACTGAGGCCTACCTAAGGTACTGCCATACTTACCCACTAGATCCCACGCAGAGGTCCCTGTGCCCAAAAGGGCCTCCATGGAAGGGCCCTGTTCCTCCCGTGGGTTTCCTTGAGGTAATCAGAAACCACTGAGGATAACTACGTGAGCTCCGCTTTGAAACTGGGCGACCCTGGGCAAACCTTATTCCCCTCCGTGGTAGACGAGGCAGTGGCGGGTCCTAAGCTGCCTGAAGCACACTCCTCGCGCCCACCTTCTCTTTGCTGCCGGAAAGGCCTCACGTAAGAGGCCTGAGTTTACTCGTGACGGAAGCCGTCTGAGTGTACTCGTGTGAGGCCTGCCGCTCTCAGTTCCTTGCTGGGAGCTTCAGCAAGAGCACTCCGGAGCTCGCCGACCAAAGAATTGTGAGCCCCCCCCCACCCACCCCCCCACCCCCCCGCCCCCAGGCCTCAAGTAAAAGTCCAGATGTCCCCCGTCAGTAACACCTCGGAGTGCCATAGGAGCGAAGAAGCATGCGTTAACGGAATGCTTCAACAGTGCTAGGGATTTAGTTCACGAGACACTGTGCACTCACGTTCGTTGTAACAACTGTCAGAGGGCACTGTATGCCTTCCGACTCCTCTGTTGCGTTTGAGCCACAGGAAGTAAATGCATTCGTTTGATTAAGCTCCGTGAACGTGCAACGACGATGGCGAAGCGCTGCCCTGTTCGCTCGAAAGCTCTCGACTGTACGGCCTTCCAACGGCCTCAGGCTACGCAGTTGCAAACAGCCTTACGTTCCATGCTGGTGTGCCCCCAGGTAGGAATTTGGGCTCTTCTGTGAGACACCAGTGTGCGTCCCAAATGAAACCGGCGGGCTCCCCCAGGACGTCTGCGTACGGCGGTCGGTTGCCAGCTGTTTACTTCCAGCCGGAGAAGGAAAAAGAGGACGGCTTTCCCAGGGACAATTCTGGGCCCTTGGGACCATCCAGAACCACCAAAGCCTCAACTTTGCACGGCCTGGGGAACGCTCTTCCTCACGTCCAGCAATCCCCACGTCGAAACCTTTCTCAGCGGAGGCAGGCACTCTCTCCCTTGTACTAGATAGCTCGGCAGAGCCTTCCGAGAAACATGCTGCGTCATTCAGCTTGAACGTGGGACGCCGAGGGGAGAGTACGCTTTCTCCCCGTTTGGAGGCGCCTTGCGCTTGGCTTCAAAGCTGCCTGAACAGCACTAGCGGCCCGACGTCTCCGCACGGCAGGATTGTCGTCGTGGGCCGAGGCTGCGTGTTCTCGCAAAGCGAAAACCGTGCGGGCAATCCCTTTCTAGGAACTCCTCCCACGGCACCCCAGGTTCAGCTCCGGCCGAACGAAAGGTGACCTCAGGCCTCAAGGTAAGTTCCAGTGTTTCACGCCGGGGGAGTTGGGTGTGCAGTGGTTTCCATGAGGCCATACTCCACCACGGAGTGCCTCAACCCCGCGACGCTCCTGGGGGCACACGGGATAGGAGCTCGTTCGCCAATTTCGCAGGATGACTTCTCTCCGTGCCGGAACGGCGGCTCCTGGCTTCTGAGGAACCTTAGCCTAAACAGGCCCCTGGAGAAAGCGCTTCACATTCATAGCAAGGGCAACGTACCGCTCTCCGGCTTGCCCGGGTTGAGCGCCCCAGTCGTCAAAGAGCCTCGCGAAGGCAGTGCTGCGCAGGCTCCCTCTGCCAGTCGCACGGCCTCCTTGACTGAAAGACAACTGCAGTGCCAAAAGGCACCGTGCTGACGACTGGCTCCAGGAGGGGACTCGGGACAGCACTCTCACAGAAGCGAAAGCTAGGCTGTGGGCCCAGCCTGAGGACCAGCACGTTGTCCACACTTAACACAGCTAAGGCATGAGCCAGACGACAGCCTTGGTCACTGAGGCCTACCTAAGGTACTGCCATACTTACCCACTAGATCCCACGCAGAGGTCCCTGTGCCCAAAAGGGTCTCCATGGAAGGGCCCTGTTCCTCCCGTGGGTTTCCTTGAGGTAATCAGAAACCACTGAGGATAACTACGTGAGCTCCGCTTTGAAACTGGGCGACCCTGGGCAAACCTTATTCCCCTCCGTGGTAGACGAGGCAGTGGCGGGTCCTAAGCTGCCTGAAGCACACTCCTCGCGCCCACCTTCTCTTTGCTGCCGGAAAGGCCTCACATAAGAGGCCTGAGTTTACTCGTGACGGAAGCCGTCTGAGTGTACTCGTGTGAGGCCTGCCGCTCTCAGTTCCTTGCTGGGAGCTTCAGCAAGAGCACTCCGGAGCTCGCCGACCAAAGAATTGTGAGCCCCCCCCCCACCCACCCCCCCACCCCCCCGCCCCCAGGCCTCAAGTAAAAGTCCAGATGTCCCCCGTCAGTAACACCTCGGAGTGCCATAGGAGCGAAGAAGCATGCGTTAACGGAATGCTTCAACAGTGCTAGGGATTTAGTTCACGAGACACTGTGCACTCACGTTCGTTGTAACAACTGTCAGAGGGCACTGTATGCCTTCCGACTCCTCTGTTGCGTTTGAGCCACAGGAAGTAAATGCATTCGTTTGATTAAGCTCCGTGAACGTGCAACGACGATGGCGAAGCGCTGCCCTGTTCGCTCGAAAGCTCTCGACTGTACGGCCTTCCAACGGCCTCAGGCTACGCAGTTGCAAACAGCCTTACATTCCATGCTGGTGTGCCCCCAGGTAGGAATTCGGGCTCTTCTGTGAGACACCAGTGTGCGTCCCAAATGAAACCGGCGGGCTCCCCCAGGACGTCTGCGTACGGCAGTCGGTTGCCAGCTGTTTACTTCCAGCCGGAGAAGGAAAAAGAGGACGGCTTTCCCAGGGACAATTCTGGGCCCTTGGGACCATCCAGAACCACCAAAGCCTCAACTTTGCACGGCCTGGGGAACGCTCTTCCTCACGTCCAGCAATCCCCACGTCGAAACCTTTCTCAGCGGAGGCAGGCACTCTCTCCCTTGTACTAGATAGCTCGGCAGAGCCTTCCGAGAAACATGCTGCGTCATTCAGCTTGAACGTGGGACGCCGAGGGGAGAGTACGCTTTCTCCCCGTTTGGAGGCGCCTTGCGCTTGGCTTCAAAGCTGCCTGAACAGCACTAGCGGCCCGACGTCTCCGCACGGCAGGATTGTCGTCGTGGGCCGAGGCTGCGTGTTCTCGCAAAGCGAAAACCGTGCGGGCAATCCCTTTCTAGGAACTCCTCCCACGGCACCCCAGGTTCAGCTCCGGCCGAACGAAAGGTGACCTCAGGCCTCAAGGTAAGTTCCAGTGTTTCACGCCGGGGGAGTTGGGTGTGCAGTGGTTTCCATGAGGCCATACTCCACCGCGGAGTGCCTCAACCCCGCGACGCTCCTGGGGGCACACGGGATAGGAGCTCGTTCGCCAATTTCGCAGGATGACTTCTCTCCGTGCCGGAACGGCGGCTCCTGGCTTCTGAGGAACCTTAGCCTAAACAGGCCCCTGGAGAAAGCGCTTCACATTCATAGCAAGGGCAACGTACCGCTCTCCGGCTTGCCCGGGTTGAGCGCCCCAGTCGTCAAAGAGCCTCGCGAAGGCAGTGCTGCGCAGGCTCCCTCTGCCAGTCGCACGGCCTCCTTGACTGAAAGACAACTGCAGTGCCAAAAGGCACCGTGCTGACGACTGGCTCCAGGAGGGGACTCGGGACAGCACTCTCACAGAAGCGAAAGCTAGGCTGTGGGCCCAGCCTGAGGACCAGCACGTTGTCCACACTTAACACAGCTAAGGCATGAGCCAGACGACAGCCTTGGTCACTGAGGCCTACCTAAGGTACTGCCATACTTACCCACTAGATCCCACGCAGAGGTCCCTGTGCCCAAAAGGGCCTCCATGGAAGGGCCCTGTTCCTCCCGTGGGTTTCCTTGAGGTAATCAGAAACCACTGAGGATAACTACGTGAGCTCCGCTTTGAAACTGGGCGACCCTGGGCAAACCTTATTCCCCTCCGTGGTAGACGAGGCAGTGGCGGGTCCTAAGCTGCCTGAAGCACACTCCTCGCGCCCACCTTCTCTTTGCTGCCGGAAAGGCCTCACATAAGAGGCCTGAGTTTACTCGTGACGGAAGCCGTCTGAGTGTACTCGTGTGAGGCCTGCCGCTCTCAGTTCCTTGCTGGGAGCTTCAGCAAGAGCACTCCGGAGCTCGCCGACCAAAGAATTGTGAGCCCCCCCCCCCCACCCCCCCACCCCCCCGCCCCCAGGCCTCAAGTAAAAGTCCAGATGTCCCCCGTCAGTAACACCTCGGAGTGCCATAGGAGCGAAGAAGCATGCGTTAACGGAATGCTTCAACAGTGCTAGGGATTTAGTTCACGAGACACTGTGCACTCACGTTCGTTGTAACAACTGTCAGAGGGCACTGTATGCCTTCCGACTCCTCTGTTGCGTTTGAGCCACAGGAAGTAAATGCATTCGTTTGATTAAGCTCCGTGAACGTGCAACGACGATGGCGAAGCGCTGCCCTGTTCGCTCGAAAGCTCTCGACTGTACGGCCTTCCAACGGCCTCAGGCTACGCAGTTGCAAACAGCCTTACGTTCCATGCTGGTGTGCCCCCAGGTAGGAATTTGGGCTCTTCTGTGAGACACCAGTGTGCGTCCCAAATGAAACCGGCGGGCTCCCCCAGGACGTCTGCGTACGGCAGTCGGTTGCCAGCTGTTTACTTCCAGCCGGAGAAGGAAAAAGAGGACGGCTTTCCCAGGGACAATTCTGGGCCCTTGGGACCATCCAGAACCACCAAAGCCTCAACTTTGCACGGCCTGGGGAACGCTCTTCCTCACGTCCAGCAATCCCCACGTCGAAACCTTTCTCAGCGGAGGCAGGCACTCTCTCCCTTGTACTAGATAGCTCGGCAGAGCCTTCCGAGAAACATGCTGCGTCATTCAGCTTGAACGTGGGACGCCGAGGGGAGAGTACGCTTTCTCCCCGTTTGGAGGCGCCTTGCGCTTGGCTTCAAAGCTGCCTGAACAGCACTAGCGGCCCGACGTCTCCGCACGGCAGGATTGTCGTCGTGGGCCGAGGCTGCGTGTTCTCGCAAAGCGAAAACCGTGCGGGCAATCCCTTTCTAGGAACTCCTCCCACGGCACCCCAGGTTCAGCTCCGGCCGAACGAAAGGTGACCTCAGGCCTCAAGGTAAGTTCCAGTGTTTCACGCCGGGGGAGTTGGGTGTGCAGTGGTTTCCATGAGGCCATACTCCACCGCGGAGTGCCTCAACCCCGCGACGCTCCTGGGGGCACACAGGATAGGAGCTCGTTCGCCAATTTCGCAGGATGACTTCTCTCCGTGCCGGAACGGCGGCTCCTGGCTTCTGAGGAACCTTAGCCTAAACAGGCCCCTGGAGAAAGCGCTTCACATTCATAGCAAGGGCAACGTACCGCTCTCCGGCTTGCCCGGGTTGAGCGCCCCAGTCGTCAAAGAGCCTCGCGAAGGCAGTGCTGCGCAGGCTCCCTCTGCCAGTCGCACGGCCTCCTTGACTGAAAGACAACTGCAGTGCCAAAAGGCACCGTGCTGACGACTGGCTCCAGGAGGGGACTCGGGACAGCACTCTCACAGAAGCGAAAGCTAGGCTGTGGGCCCAGCCTGAGGACCAGCACGTTGTCCACACTTAACACAGCTAAGGCATGAGCCAGACGACAGCCTTGGTCACTGAGGCCTACCTAAGGTACTGCCATACTTACCCACTAGATCCCACGCAGAGGTCCCTGTGCCCAAAAGCGCCTCCATGGAAGGGCCCTGTTCCTCCCGTGGGTTTCCTTGAGGTAATCAGAAACCACTGAGGATAACTACGTGAGCTCCGCTTTGAAACTGGGCGACCCTGGGCAAACCTTATTCCCCTCCGTGGTAGACGAGGCAGTGGCGGGTCCTAAGCTGCCTGAAGCACACTCCTCGCGCCCACCTTCTCTTTGCTGCCGGAAAGGCCTCACGTAAGAGGCCTGAGTTTACTCGTGACGGAAGCCGTCTGAGTGTACTCGTGTGAGGCCTGCCGCTCTCAGTTCCTTGCTGGGAGCTTCAGCAAGAGCACTCCGGAGCTCGCCGACCAAAGAATTGTGAGCCCCCCCACCCCCACCCCCCCGCCCCCCCGCCCCCAGGCCTCAAGTAAAAGTCCAGATGTCCCCCGTCAGTAACACCTCGGAGTGCCATAGGAGCGAAGAAGCATGCGTTAACGGAATGCTTCAACAGTGCTAGGGATTTAGTTCACGAGACACTGTGCACTCACGTTCGTTGTAACAACTGTCAGAGGGCACTGTATGCCTTCCGACTCCTCTGTTGCGTTTGAGCCACAGGAAGTAAATGCATTCGTTTGATTAAGCTCCGTGAACGTGCAACGACGATGGCGAAGCGCTGCCCTGTTCGCTCGAAAGCTCTCGACTGTACGGCCTTCCAACGGCCTCAGGCTACGCAGTTGCAAACAGCCTTACGTTCCATGCTGGTGTGCCCCCAGGTAGGAATTCGGGCTCTTCTGTGAGACACCAAGGTGCGTCCCAAATGAAACCGGCGGGCTCCCCCAGGACGTCTGCGTACGGCGGTCGGTTGCCAGCTGTTTACTTCCAGCCGGAGAAGGAAAAAGAGGACGGCTTTCCCAGGGACAATTCTGGGCCCTTGGGACCATCCAGAACCACCAAAGCCTCAACTTTGCACGGCCTGGGGAACGCTCTTCCTCACGTCCAGCAATCCCCACGTCGAAACCTTTCTCAGCGGAGGCAGGCACTCTCTCCCTTGTACTAGATAGCTCGGCAGAGCCTTCCGAGAAACATGCTGCGTCATTCAGCTTGAACGTGGGACGCGGAGGGGAGAGTACGCTTTCTCCCCGTTTGGAGGCGCCTTGCGCTTGGCTTCAAAGCTGCCTGAACAGCACTAGCGGCCCGACGTCTCCGCACGGCAGGATTGTCGTCGTGGGCCGAGGCTGCGTGTTCTCGCAAAGCGAAAACCGTGCGGGCAATCCCTTTCTAGGAACTCCTCCCACGGCACCCCAGGTTCAGCTCCGGCCGAACGAAAGGTGACCTCAGGCCTCAAGGTAAGTTCCAGTGTTTCACGCCGGGGGAGTTGGGTGTGCAGTGGTTTCCATGAGGCCATACTCCACCGCGGAGTGCCTCAACCCCGCGACGCTCCTGGGGGCACACGGGATAGGAGCTCGTTCGCCAATTTCGCAGGATGACTTCTCTCCGTGCCGGAACGGCGGCTCCTGGCTTCTGAGGAACCTTAGCCTAAACAGGCCCCTGGAGAAAGCGCTTCACATTCATAGCAAGGGCAACGTACCGCTCTCCGGCTTGCCCGGGTTGAGCGCCCCAGTCGTCAAAGAGCCTCGCGAAGGCAGTGCTGCGCAGGCTCCCTCTGCCAGTCGCACGGCCTCCTTGACTGAAAGACAACTGCAGTGCCAAAAGGCACCGTGCTGACGACTGGCTCCAGGAGGGGACTCGGGACAGCACTCTCACAGAAGCGAAAGCTAGGCTGTGGGCCCAGCCTGAGGACCAGCACGTTGTCCACACTTAACACAGCTAAGGCATGAGCCAGACGACAGCCTTGGTCACTGAGGCCTACCTAAGGTACTGCCATACTTACCCACTAGATCCCACGCAGAGGTCCCTGTGCCCAAAAGGGCCTCCATGGAAGGGCCCTGTTCCTCCCGTGGGTTTCCTTGAGGTAATCAGAAACCACTGAGGATAACTACGTGAGCTCCGCTTTGAAACTGGGCGACCCTGGGCAAACCTTATTCCCCTCCGTGGTAGACGAGGCAGTGGCGGGTCCTAAGCTGCCTGAAGCACACTCCTCGCGCCCACCTTCTCTTTGCTGCCGGAAAGGCCTCACATAAGAGGCCTGAGTTTACTCGTGACGGAAGCAGTCTGAGTGTACTCGTGTGAGGCCTGCCGCTCTCAGTTCCTTGCTGGGAGCTTCAGCAAGAGCACTCCGGAGCTCGCCGACCAAAGAATTGTGAGCCCCCCCCCACCCACCCCCCCACCCCCCCGCCCCCAGGCCTCAAGTAAAAGTCCAGATGTCCCCCGTCAGTAACACCTCGGAGTGCCATAGGAGCGAAGAAGCATGCGTTAACGGAATGCTTCAACAGTGCTAGGGATTTAGTTCACGAGACACTGTGCACTCACGTTCGTTGTAACAACTGTCAGAGGGCACTGTATGCCTTCCGACTCCTCTGTTGCGTTTGAGCCACAGGAAGTAAATGCATTCGTTTGATTAAGCTCCGTGAACGTGCAACGACGATGGCGAAGCGCTGCCCTGTTCGCTCGAAAGCTCTCGACTGTACGGACTTCCAACGGCCTCAGGCTACGCAGTTGCAAACAGCCTTACATTCCATGCTGGTGTGCCCCCAGGTAGGAATTCGGGCTCTTCTGTGAGACACCAGTGTGCGTCCCAAATGAAACCGGCGGGCTCCCCCAGGACGTCTGCGTACGGCAGTCGGTTGCCAGCTGTTTACTTCCAGCCGGAGAAGGAAAAAGAGGACGGCTTTCCCAGGGACAATTCTGGGCCCTTGGGACCATCCAGAACCACCAAAGCCTCAACTTTGCACGGCCTGGGGAACGCTCTTCCTCACGTCCAGCAATCCCCACGTCGAAACCTTTCTCAGCGGAGGCAGGCACTCTCTCCCTTGTACTAGATAGCTCGGCAGAGCCTTCCGAGAAACATGCTGCGTCATTCAGCTTGAACGTGGGACGCCGAGGGGAGAGTACGCTTTCTCCCCGTTTGGAGGCGCCTTGCGCTTGGCTTCAAAGCTGCCTGAACAGCACTAGCGGCCCTACGTCTCCGCACGGCAGGATTGTCGTCGTGGGCCGAGGCTGCGTGTTCTCGCAAAGCGAAAACCGTGCGGGCAATCCCTTTCTAGGAACTCCTCCCACGGCACCCCAGGTTCAGCTCCGGCCGAACGAAAGGTGACCTCAGGCCTCAAGGTAAGTTCCAGTGTTTCACGCCGGGGGAGTTGGGTGTGCAGTGGTTTCCATGAGGCCATACTCCACCGCGGAGTGCCTCAACCCCGCGACGCTCCTGGGGGCACACGGGATAGGAGCTCGTTCGCCAATTTCGCAGGATGACTTCTCTCCGTGCCGGAACGGCGGCTCCTGGCTTCTGAGGAACCTTAGCCTAAACAGGCCCCTGGAGAAAGCGCTTCACATTCATAGCAAGGGCAACGTACCGCTCTCCGGCTTGCCCGGGTTGAGCGCCCCAGTCGTCAAAGAGCCTCGCGAAGGCAGTGCTGCGCAGGCTCCCTCTGCCAGTCGCACGGCCTCCTTGACTGAAAGACAACTGCAGTGCCAAAAGGCACCGTGCTGACGACTGGCTCCAGGAGGGGACTCGGGACAGCACTCTCACAGAAGCGAAAGCTAGGCTGTGGGCCCAGCCTGAGGACCAGCACGTTGTCCACACTTAACACAGCTAAGGCATGAGCCAGACGACAGCCTTGGTCACTGAGGCCTACCTAAGGTACTGCCATACTTACCCACTAGATCCCACGCAGAGGTCCCTGTGCCCAAAAGCGCCTCCATGGAAGGGCCCTGTTCCTCCCGTGGGTTTCCTTGAGGTAATCAGAAACCACTGAGGATAACTACGTGAGCTCCGCTTTGAAACTGGGCGACCCTGGGCAAACCTTATTCCCCTCCGTGGTAGACGAGGCAGTGGCGGGTCCTAAGCTGCCTGAAGCACACTCCTCGCGCCCACCTTCTCTTTGCTGCCGGAAAGGCCTCACGTAAGAGGCCTGAGTTTACTCGTGACGGAAGCCGTCTGAGTGTACTCGTGTGAGGCCTGCCGCTCTCAGTTCCTTGCTGGGAGCTTCAGCAAGAGCACTCCGGAGCTCGCCGACCAAAGAATTGTGAGCCCCCCCACCCCCACCCCCCCCCGCCCCCCCGCCCCCAGGCCTCAAGTAAAAGTCCAGATGTCCCCCGTCAGTAACACCTCGGAGTGCCATAGGAGCGAAGAAGCATGCGTTAACGGAATGCTTCAACAGTGCTAGGGATTTAGTTCACGAGACACTGTGCACTCACGTTCGTTGTAACAACTGTCAGAGGGCACTGTATGCCTTCCGACTCCTCTGTTGCGTTTGAGCCACAGGAAGTAAATGCATTCGTTTGATTAAGCTCCGTGAACGTGCAACGACGATGGCGAAGCGCTGCCCTGTTCGCTCGAAAGCTCTCGACTGTACGGCCTTCCAACGGCCTCAGGCTACGCAGTTGCAAACAGCCTTACGTTCCATGCTGGTGTGCCCCCAGGTAGGAATTCGGGCTCTTCTGTGAGACACCAAGGTGCGTCCCAAATGAAACCGGCGGGCTCCCCCAGGACGTCTGCGTACGGCGGTCGGTTGCCAGCTGTTTACTTCCAGCCGGAGAAGGAAAAAGAGGACGGCTTTCCCAGGGACAATTCTGGGCCCTTGGGACCATCCAGAACCACCAAAGCCTCAACTTTGCACGGCCTGGGGAACGCTCTTCCTCACGTCCAGCAATCCCCACGTCGAAACCTTTCTCAGCGGAGGCAGGCACTCTCTCCCTTGTACTAGATAGCTCGGCAGAGCCTTCCGAGAAACATGCTGCGTCATTCAGCTTGAACGTGGGACGCCGAGGGGAGAGTACGCTTTCTCCCCGTTTGGAGGCGCCTTGCGCTTGGCTTCAAAGCTGCCTGAACAGCACTAGCGGCCCGACGTCTCTGCACGGCAGGATTGTCGTCGTGGGCCGAGGCTGCGTGTTCTCGCAAAGCGAAAACCGTGCGGGCAATCCCTTTCTAGGAACTCCTCCCACGGCACCCCAGGTTCAGCTCCGGCCGAACGAAAGGTGACCTCAGGCCTCAAGGTAAGTTCCAGTGTTTCACGCCGGGGGAGTTGGGTGTGCAGTGGTTTCCATGAGGCCATACTCCACCGCGGAGTGCCTCAACCCCGCGACGCTCCTGGGGGCACACGGGATAGGAGCTCGTTCGCCAATTTCGCAGGATGACTTCTCTCCGTGCCGGAACGGCGGCTCCTGGCTTCTGAGGAACCTTAGCCTAAACAGGCCCCTGGAGAAAGCGCTTCACATTCATAGCAAGGGCAACGTACCGCTCTCCGGCTTGCCCGGGTTGAGCGCCCCAGTCGTCAAAGAGCCTCGCGAAGGCAGTGCTGCGCAGGCTCCCTCTGCCAGTCGCACGGCCTCCTTGACTGAAAGACAACTGCAGTGCCAAAAGGCACCGTGCTGACGACTGGCTCCAGGAGGGGACTCGGGACAGCACTCTCACAGAAGCGAAAGCTAGGCTGTGGGCCCAGCCTGAGGACCAGCACGTTGTCCACACTTAACACAGCTAAGGCATGAGCCAGACGACAGCCTTGGTCACTGAGGCCTACCTAAGGTACTGCCATACTTACCCACTAGATCCCACGCAGAGGTCCCTGTGCCCAAAAGCGCCTCCATGGAAGGGCCCTGTTCCTCCCGTGGGTTTCCTTGAGGTAATCAGAAACCACTGAGGATAACTACGTGAGCTCCGCTTTGAAACTGGGCGACCCTGGGCAAACCTTATTCCCCTCCGTGGTAGACGAGGCAGTGGCGGGTCCTAAGCTGCCTGAAGCACACTCCTCGCGCCCACCTTCTCTTTGCTGCCGGAAAGGCCTCACGTAAGAGGCCTGAGTTTACTCGTGACGGAAGCCGTCTGAGTGTACTCGTGTGAGGCCTGCCGCTCTCAGTTCCTTGCTGGGAGCTTCAGCAAGAGCACTCCGGAGCTCGCCGACCAAAGAATTGTGAGCCCCCCCCACCCCCACCCCCCCGCCCCCCCGCCCCCAGGCCTCAAGTAAAAGTCCAGATGTCCCCCGTCAGTAACACCTCGGAGTGCCATAGGAGCGAAGAAGCATGCGTTAACGGAATGCTTCAACAGTGCTAGGGATTTAGTTCACGAGACACTGTGCACTCACGTTCGTTGTAACAACTGTCAGAGGGCACTGTATGCCTTCCGACTCCTCTGTTGCGTTTGAGCCACAGGAAGTAAATGCATTCGTTTGATTAAGCTCCGTGAACGTGCAACGACGATGGCGAAGCGCTGCCCTGTTCGCTCGAAAGCTCTCGACTGTACGGCCTTCCAACGGCCTCAGGCTACGCAGTTGCAAACAGCCTTACGTTCCATGCTGGTGTGCCCCCAGGTAGGAATTCGGGCTCTTCTGTGAGACACCAAGGTGCGTCCCAAATGAAACCGGCGGGCTCCCCCAGGACGTCTGCGTACGGCGGTCGGTTGCCAGCTGTTTACTTCCAGCCGGAGAAGGAAAAAGAGGACGGCTTTCCCAGGGACAATTCTGGGCCCTTGGGACCATCCAGAACCACCAAAGCCTCAACTTTGCACGGCCTGGGGAACGCTCTTCCTCACGTCCAGCAATCCCCACGTCGAAACCTTTCTCAGCGGAGGCAGGCACTCTCTCCCTTGTACTAGATAGCTCGGCAGAGCCTTCCGAGAAACATGCTGCGTCATTCAGCTTGAACGTGGGACGCCGAGGGGAGAGTACGCTTTCTCCCCGTTTGGAGGCGCCTTGCGCTTGGCTTCAAAGCTGCCTGAACAGCACTAGCGGCCCGACGTCTCCGCACGGCAGGATTGTCGTCGTGGGCCGAGGCTGCGTGTTCTCGCAAAGCGAAAACCGTGCGGGCAATCCCTTTCTAGGAACTCCTCCCACGGCACCCCAGGTTCAGCTCCGGCCGAACGAAAGGTGACCTCAGGCCTCAAGGTAAGTTCCAGTGTTTCACGCCGGGGGAGTTGGGTGTGCAGTGGTTTCCATGAGGCCATACTCCACCGCGGAGTGCCTCAACCCCGCGACGCTCCTGGGGGCACACGGGATAGGAGCTCGTTCGCCAATTTCGCAGGATGACTTCTCTCCGTGCCGGAACGGCGGCTCCTGGCTTCTGAGGAACCTTAGCCTAAACAGGCCCCTGGAGAAAGCGCTTCACATTCATAGCAAGGGCAACGTACCGCTCTCCGGCTTGCCCGGGTTGAGCGCCCCAGTCGTCAAAGAGCCTCGCGAAGGCAGTGCTGCGCAGGCTCCCTCTGCCAGTCGCACGGCCTCCTTGACTGAAAGACAACTGCAGTGCCAAAAGGCACCGTGCTGACGACTGGCTCCAGGAGGGGACTCGGGACAGCACTCTCACAGAAGCGAAAGCTAGGCTGTGGGCCCAGCCTGAGGACCAGCACGTTGTCCACACTTAACACAGCTAAGGCATGAGCCAGACGACAGCCTTGGTCACTGAGGCCTACCTAAGGTACTGCCATACTTACCCACTAGATCCCACGCAGAGGTCCCTGTGCCCAAAAGGGCCTCCATGGAAGGGCCCTGTTCCTCCCGTGGGTTTCCTTGAGGTAATCAGAAACCACTGAGGATAACTACGTGAGCTCCGCTTTGAAACTGGGCGACCCTGGGCAAACCTTATTCCCCTCCGTGGTAGACGAGGCAGTGGCGGGTCCTAAGCTGCCTGAAGCACACTCCTCGCGCCCACCTTCTCTTTGCTGCCGGAAAGGCCTCACATAAGAGGCCTGAGTTTACTCGTGACGGAAGCCGTCTGAGTGTACTCGTGTGAGGCCTGCCGCTCTCAGTTCCTTGCTGGGAGCTTCAGCAAGAGCACTCCGGAGCTCGCCGACCAAAGAATTGTGAGCCCCCCCCCCACCCACCCCCCCACCCCCCCGCCCCCAGGCCTCAAGTAAAAGTCCAGATGTCCCCCGTCAGTAACACCTCGGAGTGCCATAGGAGCGAAGAAGCATGCGTTAACGGAATGCTTCAACAGTGCTAGGGATTTAGTTCACGAGACACTGTGCACTCACGTTCGTTGTAACAACTGTCAGAGGGCACTGTATGCCTTCCGACTCCTCTGTTGCGTTTGAGCCACAGGAAGTAAATGCATTCGTTTGATTAAGCTCCGTGAACGTGCAACGACGATGGCGAAGCGCTGCCCTGTTCGCTCGAAAGCTCTCGACTGTACGGCCTTCCAACGGCCTCAGGCTACGCAGTTGCAAACAGCCTTACATTCCATGCTGGTGTGCCCCCAGGTAGGAATTTGGGCTCTTCTGTGAGACACCAGTGTGCGTCCCAAATGAAACCGGCGGGCTCCCCCAGGACGTCTGCGTACGGCAGTCGGTTGCCAGCTGTTTACTTCCAGCCGGAGAAGGAAAAAGAGGACGGCTTTCCCAGGGACAATTCTGGGCCCTTGGGACCATCCAGAACCACCAAAGCCTCAACTTTGCACGGCCTGGGGAACGCTCTTCCTCACGTCCAGCAATCCCCACGTCGAAACCTTTCTCAGCGGAGGCAGGCACTCTCTCCCTTGTACTAGATAGCTCGGCAGAGCCTTCCGAGAAACATGCTGCGTCATTCAGCTTGAACGTGGGACGCGGAGGGGAGAGTACGCTTTCTCCCCGTTTGGAGGCGCCTTGCGCTTGGCTTCAAAGCTGCCTGAACAGCACTAGCGGCCCGACGTCTCTGCACGGCAGGATTGTCGTCGTGGGCCGAGGCTGCGTGTTCTCGCAAAGCGAAAACCGTGCGGGCAATCCCTTTCTAGGAACTCCTCCCACGGCACCCCAGGTTCAGCTCCGGCCGAACGAAAGGTGACCTCAGGCCTCAAGGTAAGTTCCAGTGTTTCACGCCGGGGGAGTTGGGTGTGCAGTGGTTTCCATGAGGCCATACTCCACCGCGGAGTGCCTCAACCCCGCGACGCTCCTGGGGGCACACAGGATAGGAGCTCGTTCGCCAATTTCGCAGGATGACTTCTCTCCGTGCCGGAACGGCGGCTCCTGGCTTCTGAGGAACCTTAGCCTAAACAGGCCCCTGGAGAAAGCGCTTCACATTCATAGCAAGGGCAACGTACCGCTCTCCGGCTTGCCCGGGTTGAGCGCCCCAGTCGTCAAAGAGCCTCGCGAAGGCAGTGCTGCGCAGGCTCCCTCTGCCAGTCGCACGGCCTCCTTGACTGAAAGACAACTGCAGTGCCAAAAGGCACCGTGCTGACGACTGGCTCCAGGAGGGGACTCGGGACAGCACTCTCACAGAAGCGAAAGCTAGGCTGTGGGCCCAGCCTGAGGACCAGCACGTTGTCCACACTTAACACAGCTAAGGCATGAGCCAGACGACAGCCTTGGTCACTGAGGCCTACCTAAGGTACTGCCATACTTACCCACTAGATCCCACGCAGAGGTCCCTGTGCCCAAAAGGGCCTCCATGGAAGGGCCCTGTTCCTCCCGTGGGTTTCCTTGAGGTAATCAGAAACCACTGAGGATAACTACGTGAGCTCCGCTTTGAAACTGGGCGACCCTGGGCAAACCTTATTCCCCTCCGTGGTAGACGAGGCAGTGGCGGGTCCTAAGCTGCCTGAAGCACACTCCTCGCGCCCACCTTCTCTTTGCTGCCGGAAAGGCCTCACGTAAGAGGCCTGAGTTTACTCGTGACGGAAGCCGTCTGAGTGTACTCGTGTGAGGCCTGCCGCTCTCAGTTCCTTGCTGGGAGCTTCAGCAAGAGCACTCCGGAGCTCGCCGACCAAAGAATTGTGAGCCCCCCCCCACCCACCCCCCCACCCCCCCGCCCCCAGGCCTCAAGTAAAAGTCCAGATGTCCCCCGTCAGTAACACCTCGGAGTGCCATAGGAGCGAAGAAGCATGCGTTAACGGAATGCTTCAACAGTGCTAGGGATTTAGTTCACGAGACACTGTGCACTCACGTTCGTTGTAACAACTGTCAGAGGGCACTGTATGCCTTCCGACTCCTCTGTTGCGTTTGAGCCACAGGAAGTAAATGCATTCGTTTGATTAAGCTCCGTGAACGTGCAACGACGATGGCGAAGCGCTGCCCTGTTCGCTCGAAAGCTCTCGACTGTACGGCCTTCCAACGGCCTCAGGCTACGCAGTTGCAAACAGCCTTACGTTCCATGCTGGTGTGCCCCCAGGTAGGAATTTGGGCTCTTCTGTGAGACACCAGTGTGCGTCCCAAATGAAACCGGCGGGCTCCCCCAGGACGTCTGCGTACGGCGGTCGGTTGCCAGCTGTTTACTTCCAGCCGGAGAAGGAAAAAGAGGACGGCTTTCCCAGGGACAATTCTGGGCCCTTGGGACCATCCAGAACCACCAAAGCCTCAACTTTGCACGGCCTGGGGAACGCTCTTCCTCACGTCCAGCAATCCCCACGTCGAAACCTTTCTCAGCGGAGGCAGGCACTCTCTCCCTTGTACTAGATAGCTCGGCAGAGCCTTCCGAGAAACATGCTGCGTCATTCAGCTTGAACGTGGGACGCCGAGGGGAGAGTACGCTTTCTCCCCGTTTGGAGGCGCCTTGCGCTTGGCTTCAAAGCTGCCTGAACAGCACTAGCGGCCCGACGTCTCCGCACGGCAGGATTGTCGTCGTGGGCCGAGGCTGCGTGTTCTCGCAAAGCGAAAACCGTGCGGGCAATCCCTTTCTAGGAACTCCTCCCACGGCACCCCAGGTTCAGCTCCGGCCGAACGAAAGGTGACCTCAGGCCTCAAGGTAAGTTCCAGTGTTTCACGCCGGGGGAGTTGGGTGTGCAGTGGTTTCCATGAGGCCATACTCCACCACGGAGTGCCTCAACCCCGCGACGCTCCTGGGGGCACACGGGATAGGAGCTCGTTCGCCAATTTCGCAGGATGACTTCTCTCCGTGCCGGAACGGCGGCTCCTGGCTTCTGAGGAACCTTAGCCTAAACAGGCCCCTGGAGAAAGCGCTTCACATTCATAGCAAGGGCAACGTACCGCTCTCCGGCTTGCCCGGGTTGAGCGCCCCAGTCGTCAAAGAGCCTCGCGAAGGCAGTGCTGCGCAGGCTCCCTCTGCCAGTCGCACGGCCTCCTTGACTGAAAGACAACTGCAGTGCCAAAAGGCACCGTGCTGACGACTGGCTCCAGGAGGGGACTCGGGACAGCACTCTCACAGAAGCGAAAGCTAGGCTGTGGGCCCAGCCTGAGGACCAGCACGTTGTCCACACTTAACACAGCTAAGGCATGAGCCAGACGACAGCCTTGGTCACTGAGGCCTACCTAAGGTACTGCCATACTTACCCACTAGATCCCACGCAGAGGTCCCTGTGCCCAAAAGGGTCTCCATGGAAGGGCCCTGTTCCTCCCGTGGGTTTCCTTGAGGTAATCAGAAACCACTGAGGATAACTACGTGAGCTCCGCTTTGAAACTGGGCGACCCTGGGCAAACCTTATTCCCCTCCGTGGTAGACGAGGCAGTGGCGGGTCCTAAGCTGCCTGAAGCACACTCCTCGCGCCCACCTTCTCTTTGCTGCCGGAAAGGCCTCACATAAGAGGCCTGAGTTTACTCGTGACGGAAGCCGTCTGAGTGTACTCGTGTGAGGCCTGCCGCTCTCAGTTCCTTGCTGGGAGCTTCAGCAAGAGCACTCCGGAGCTCGCCGACCAAAGAATTGTGAGCCCCCCACCCACCCACCCCCCCACCCCCCCGCCCCCAGGCCTCAAGTAAAAGTCCAGATGTCCCCCGTCAGTAACACCTCGGAGTGCCATAGGAGCGAAGAAGCATGCGTTAACGGAATGCTTCAACAGTGCTAGGGATTTAGTTCACGAGACACTGTGCACTCACGTTCGTTGTAACAACTGTCAGAGGGCACTGTATGCCTTCCGACTCCTCTGTTGCGTTTGAGCCACAGGAAGTAAATGCATTCGTTTGATTAAGCTCCGTGAACGTGCAACGACGATGGCGAAGCGCTGCCCTGTTCGCTCGAAAGCTCTCGACTGTACGGCCTTCCAACGGCCTCAGGCTACGCAGTTGCAAACAGCCTTACGTTCCATGCTGGTGTGCCCCCAGGTAGGAATTCGGGCTCTTCTGTGAGACACCAGTGTGCGTCCCAAATGAAACCGGCGGGCTCCCCCAGGACGTCTGCGTACGGCAGTCGGTTGCCAGCTGTTTACTTCCAGCCGGAGAAGGAAAAAGAGGACGGCTTTCCCAGGGACAATTCTGGGCCCTTGGGACCATCCAGAACCACCAAAGCCTCAACTTTGCACGGCCTGGGGAACGCTCTTCCTCACGTCCAGCAATCCCCACGTCGAAACCTTTCTCAGCGGAGGCAGGCACTCTCTCCCTTGTACTAGATAGCTCGGCAGAGCCTTCCGAGAAACATGCTGCGTCATTCAGCTTGAACGTGGGACGCCGAGGGGAGAGTACGCTTTCTCCCCGTTTGGAGGCGCCTTGCGCTTGGCTTCAAAGCTGCCTGAACAGCACTAGCGGCCCGACGTCTCCGCACGGCAGGATTGTCGTCGTGGGCCGAGGCTGCGTGTTCTCGCAAAGCGAAAACCGTGCGGGCAATCCCTTTCTAGGAACTCCTCCCACGGCACCCCAGGTTCAGCTCCGGCCGAACGAAAGGTGACCTCAGGCCTCAAGGTAAGTTCCAGTGTTTCACGCCGGGGGAGTTGGGTGTGCAGTGGTTTCCATGAGGCCATACTCCACCGCGGAGTGCCTCAACCCCGCGACGCTCCTGGGGGCACACGGGATAGGAGCTCGTTCGCCAATTTCGCAGGATGACTTCTCTCCGTGCCGGAACGGCGGCTCCTGGCTTCTGAGGAACCTTAGCCTAAACAGGCCCCTGGAGAAAGCGCTTCACATTCATAGCAAGGGCAACGTACCGCTCTCCGGCTTGCCCGGGTTGAGCGCCCCAGTCGTCAAAGAGCCTCGCGAAGGCAGTGCTGCGCAGGCTCCCTCTGCCAGTCGCACGGCCTCCTTGACTGAAAGACAACTGCAGTGCCAAAAGGCACCGTGCTGACGACTGGCTCCAGGAGGGGACTCGGGACAGCACTCTCACAGAAGCGAAAGCTAGGCTGTGGGCCCAGCCTGAGGACCAGCACGTTGTCCACACTTAACACAGCTAAGGCATGAGCCAGACGACAGCCTTGGTCACTGAGGCCTACCTAAGGTACTGCCATACTTACCCACTAGATCCCACGCAGAGGTCCCTGTGCCCAAAAGGGCCTCCATGGAAGGGCCCTGTTCCTCCCGTGGGTTTCCTTGAGGTAATCAGAAACCACTGAGGATAACTACGTGAGCTCCGCTTTGAAACTGGGCGACCCTGGGCAAACCTTATTCCCCTCCGTGGTAGACGAGGCAGTGGCGGGTCCTAAGCTGCCTGAAGCACACTCCTCGCGCCCACCTTCTCTTTGCTGCCGGAAAGGCCTCACATAAGAGGCCTGAGTTTACTCGTGACGGAAGCCGTCTGAGTGTACTCGTGTGAGGCCTGCCGCTCTCAGTTCCTTGCTGGGAGCTTCAGCAAGAGCACTCCGGAGCTCGCCGACCAAAGAATTGTGAGCCCCCCACCCACCCACCCCCCCACCCCCCCACCCCCCCGCCCCCAGGCCTCAAGTAAAAGTCCAGATGTCCCCCGTCAGTAACACCTCGGAGTGCCATAGGAGCGAAGAAGCATGCGTTAACGGAATGCTTCAACAGTGCTAGGGATTTAGTTCACGAGACACTGTGCACTCACGTTCGTTGTAACAACTGTCAGAGGGCACTGTATGCCTTCCGACTCCTCTGTTGCGTTTGAGCCACAGGAAGTAAATGCATTCGTTTGATTAAGCTCCGTGAACGTGCAACGACGATGGCGAAGCGCTGCCCTGTTCGCTCGAAAGCTCTCGACTGTACGGCCTTCCAACGGCCTCAGGCTACGCAGTTGCAAACAGCCTTACGTTCCATGCTGGTGTGCCCCCAGGTAGGAATTTGGGCTCTTCTGTGAGACACCAGTGTGCGTCCCAAATGAAACCGGCGGGCTCCCCCAGGACGTCTGCGTACGGCAGTCGGTTGCCAGCTGTTTACTTCCAGCCGGAGAAGGAAAAAGAGGACGGCTTTCCCAGGGACAATTCTGGGCCCTTGGGACCATCCAGAACCACCAAAGCCTCAACTTTGCACGGCCTGGGGAACGCTCTTCCTCACGTCCAGCAATCCCCACGTCGAAACCTTTCTCAGCGGAGGCAGGCACTCTCTCCCTTGTACTAGATAGCTCGGCAGAGCCTTCCGAGAAACATGCTGCGTCATTCAGCTTGAACGTGGGACGCCGAGGGGAGAGTACGCTTTCTCCCCGTTTGGAGGCGCCTTGCGCTTGGCTTCAAAGCTGCCTGAACAGCACTAGCGGCCCGACGTCTCCGCACGGCAGGATTGTCGTCGTGGGCCGAGGCTGCGTGTTCTCGCAAAGCGAAAACCGTGCGGGCAATCCCTTTCTAGGAACTCCTCCCACGGCACCCCAGGTTCAGCTCCGGCCGAACGAAAGGTGACCTCAGGCCTCAAGGTAAGTTCCAGTGTTTCACGCCGGGGGAGTTGGGTGTGCAGTGGTTTCCATGAGGCCATACTCCACCGCGGAGTGCCTCAACCCCGCGACGCTCCTGGGGGCACACGGGATAGGAGCTCGTTCGCCAATTTCGCAGGATGACTTCTCTCCGTGCCGGAACGGCGGCTCCTGGCTTCTGAGGAACCTTAGCCTAAACAGGCCCCTGGAGAAAGCGCTTCACATTCATAGCAAGGGCAACGTACCGCTCTCCGGCTTGCCCGGGTTGAGCGCCCCAGTCGTCAAAGAGCCTCGCGAAGGCAGTGCTGCGCAGGCTCCCTCTGCCAGTCGCACGGCCTCCTTGACTGAAAGAGAACTGCAGTGCCAAAAGGCACCGTGCTGACGACTGGCTCCAGGAGGGGACTCGGGACAGCACTCTCACAGAAGCGAAAGCTAGGCTGTGGGCCCAGCCTGAGGACCAGCACGTTGTCCACACTTAACACAGCTAAGGCATGAGCCAGACGACAGCCTTGGTCACTGAGGCCTACCTAAGGTACTGCCATACTTACCCACTAGATCCCACGCAGAGGTCCCTGTGCCCAAAAGCGCCTCCATGGAAGGGCCCTGTTCCTCCCGTGGGTTTCCTTGAGGTAATCAGAAACCACTGAGGATAACTACGTGAGCTCCGCTTTGAAACTGGGCGACCCTGGGCAAACCTTATTCCCCTCCGTGGTAGACGAGACAGTGGCGGGTCCTAAGCTGCCTGAAGCACACTCCTCGCGCCCACCTTCTCTTTGCTGCCGGAAGGCCTCACGTAAGAGGCCTGAGTTTACTCGTGACGGAAGCCGTCTGAGTGTACTCGTGTGAGGCCTGCTGCTCTCAGTTCCTTGCTGGGAGCTTCAGCAAGAGCACTCCGGAGCTCGCCGACCAAAGAATTGTGAGCACCCCCCCCCACCCCCCCGCCCCCCCGCCCCCAGGCCTCAAGTAAAAGTCCAGATGTCCCCCGTCAGTAACACCTCGGAGTGCCATAGGAGCGAAGAAGCATGCGTTAACGGAATGCTTCAACAGTGCTAGGGATTTATTTCACGAGACACTGTGCACTCACGTTCGTTGTAACAACTGTCAGAGGGCACTGTATGCCTTCCGACTCCTCTGTTGCGTTTGAGCCACAGGAAGTAAATGCATTCGTTTGATTAAGCTCCGTGAACGTGCAACGACGATGGCGAAGCGCTGCCCTGTTCGCTCGAAAGCTCTCGACTGTACGGCCTTCCAACGGCCTCAGGCTACGCAGTTGCAAACAGCCTTACGTTCCATGCTGGTGTGCCCCCAGGTAGGAATTCGGGCTCTTCTGTGAGACACCAAGGTGCGTCCCAAATGAAACCGGCGGGCTCCCCCAGGACGTCTGCGTACGGCGGTCGGTTGCCAGCTGTTTACTTCCAGCCGGAGAAGGAAAAAGAGGACGGCTTTCCCAGGGACAATTCTGGGCCCTTGGGACCATCCAGAACCACCAAAGCCTCAACTTTGCACGGCCTGGGGAACGCTCTTCCTCACGTCCAGCAATCCCCACGTCGAAACCTTTCTCAGCGGAGGCAGGCACTCTCTCCCTTGTACTAGATAGCTCGGCAGAGCCTTCCGAGAAACATGCTGCGTCATTCAGCTTGAACGTGGGACGCGGAGGGGAGAGTACGCTTTCTCCCCGTTTGGAGGCGCCTTGCGCTTGGCTTCAAAGCTGCCTGAACAGCACTAGCGGCCCGACGTCTCCGCACGGCAGGATTGTCGTCGTGGGCCGAGGCTGCGTGTTCTCTCAAAGCGAAAACCGTGCGGGCAATCCCTTTCTAGGAACTCCTCCCACGGCACCCCAGGTTCAGCTCCGGCCGAACGAAAGGTGACCTCAGGCCTCAAGGTAAGTTCCAGTGTTTCACGCCGGGGGAGTTGGGTGTGCAGTGGTTTCCATGAGGCCATACTCCACCACGGAGTGCCTCAACCCCGCGACGCTCCTGGGGGCACACGGGATAGGAGCTCGTTCGCCAATTTCGCAGGATGACTTCTCTCCGTGCCGGAACGGCGGCTCCTGGCTTCTGAGGAACCTTAGCCTAAACAGGCCCCTGGAGAAAGCGCTTCACATTCATAGCAAGGGCAACGTACCGCTCTCCGGCTTGCCCGGGTTGAGCGCCCCAGTCGTCAAAGAGCCTCGCGAAGGCAGTGCTGCGCAGGCTCCCTCTGCCAGTCGCACGGCCTCCTTGACTGAAAGAGAACTGCAGTGCCAAAAGGCACCGTGCTGACGACTGGCTCCAGGAGGGGACTCGGGACAGCACTCTCACAGAAGCGAAAGCTAGGCTGTGGGCCCAGCCTGAGGACCAGCACGTTGTCCACACTTAACACAGCTAAGGCATGAGCCAGACGACAGCCTTGGTCACTGAGGCCTACCTAAGGTACTGCCATACTTACCCACTAGATCCCACGCAGAGGTCCCTGTGCCCAAAAGCGCCTCCATGGAAGGGCCCTGTTCCTCCCGTGGGTTTCCTTGAGGTAATCAGAAACCACTGAGGATAACTACGTGAGCTCCGCTTTGAAACTGGGCGACCCTGGGCAAACCTTATTCCCCTCCGTGGTAGACGAGACAGTGGCGGGTCCTAAGCTGCCTGAAGCACACTCCTCGCGCCCACCTTCTCTTTGCTGCCGGAAGGCCTCACGTAAGAGGCCTGAGTTTACTCGTGACGGAAGCCGTCTGAGTGTACTCGTGTGAGGCCTGCTGCTCTCAGTTCCTTGCTGGGAGCTTCAGCAAGAGCACTCCGGAGCTCGCCGACCAAAGAATTGTGAGCACTCCCCCCCCACCCCCCCGCCCCCCCGCCCCCAGGCCTCAAGTAAAAGTCCAGATGTCCCCCGTCAGTAACACCTCGGAGTGCCATAGGAGCGAAGAAGCATGCGTTAACGGAATGCTTCAACAGTGCTAGGGATTTATTTCACGAGACACTGTGCACTCACGTTCGTTGTAACAACTGTCAGAGGGCACTGTATGCCTTCCGACTCCTCTGTTGCGTTTGAGCCACAGGAAGTAAATGCATTCGTTTGATTAAGCTCCGTGAACGTGCAACGACGATGGCGAAGCGCTGCCCTGTTCGCTCGAAAGCTCTCGACTGTACGGCCTTCCAACGGCCTCAGGCTACGCAGTTGCAAACAGCCTTACGTTCCATGCTGGTGTGCCCCCAGGTAGGAATTCGGGCTCTTCTGTGAGACACCAAGGTGCGTCCCAAATGAAACCGGCGGGCTCCCCCAGGACGTCTGCGTACGGCGGTCGGTTGCCAGCTGTTTACTTCCAGCCGGAGAAGGAAAAAGAGGACGGCTTTCCCAGGGACAATTCTGGGCCCTTGGGACCATCCAGAACCACCAAAGCCTCAACTTTGCACGGCCTGGGGAACGCTCTTCCTCACGTCCAGCAATCCCCACGTCGAAACCTTTCTCAGCGGAGGCAGGCACTCTCTCCCTTGTACTAGATAGCTCGGCAGAGCCTTCCGAGAAACATGCTGCGTCATTCAGCTTGAACGTGGGACGCCGAGGGGAGAGTACGCTTTCTCCCCGTTTGGAGGCGCCTTGCGCTTGGCTTCAAAGCTGCCTGAACAGCACTAGCGGCCCGACGTCTCCGCACGGCAGGATTGTCGTCGTGGGCCGAGGCTGCGTGTTCTCTCAAAGCGAAAACCGTGCGGGCAATCCCTTTCTAGGAACTCCTCCCACGGCACCCCAGGTTCAGCTCCGGCCGAACGAAAGGTGACCTCAGGCCTCAAGGTAAGTTCCAGTGTTTCACGCCGGGGGAGTTGGGTGTGCAGTGGTTTCCATGAGGCCATACTCCACCACGGAGTGCCTCAACCCCGCGACGCTCCTGGGGGCACACGGGATAGGAGCTCGTTCGCCAATTTCGCAGGATGACTTCTCTCCGTGCCGGAACGGCGGCTCCTGGCTTCTGAGGAACCTTAGCCTAAACAGGCCCCTGGAGAAAGCGCTTCACATTCATAGCAAGGGCAACGTACCGCTCTCCGGCTTGCCCGGGTTGAGCGCCCCAGTCGTCAAAGAGCCTCGCGAAGGCAGTGCTGCGCAGGCTCCCTCTGCCAGTCGCACGGCCTCCTTGACTGAAAGAGAACTGCAGTGCCAAAAGGCACCGTGCTGACGACTGGCTCCAGGAGGGGACTCGGGACAGCACTCTCACAGAAGCGAAAGCTAGGCTGTGGGCCCAGCCTGAGGACCAGCACGTTGTCCACACTTAACACAGCTAAGGCATGAGCCAGACGACAGCCTTGGTCACTGAGGCCTACCTAAGGTACTGCCATACTTACCCACTAGATCCCACGCAGAGGTCCCTGTGCCCAAAAGCGCCTCCATGGAAGGGCCCTGTTCCTCCCGTGGGTTTCCTTGAGGTAATCAGAAACCACTGAGGATAACTACGTGAGCTCCGCTTTGAAACTGGGCGACCCTGGGCAAACCTTATTCCCCTCCGTGGTAGACGAGACAGTGGCGGGTCCTAAGCTGCCTGAAGCACACTCCTCGCGCCCACCTTCTCTTTGCTGCCGGAAGGCCTCACGTAAGAGGCCTGAGTTTACTCGTGACGGAAGCCGTCTGAGTGTACTCGTGTGAGGCCTGCTGCTCTCAGTTCCTTGCTGGGAGCTTCAGCAAGAGCACTCCGGAGCTCGCCGACCAAAGAATTGTGAGCACCCCCCCCCACCCCCCCGCCCCCCCGCCCCCAGGCCTCAAGTAAAAGTCCAGATGTCCCCCGTCAGTAACACCTCGGAGTGCCATAGGAGCGAAGAAGCATGCGTTAACGGAATGCTTCAACAGTGCTAGGGATTTATTTCACGAGACACTGTGCACTCACGTTCGTTGTAACAACTGTCAGAGGGCACTGTATGCCTTCCGACTCCTCTGTTGCGTTTGAGCCACAGGAAGTAAATGCATTCGTTTGATTAAGCTCCGTGAACGTGCAACGACGATGGCGAAGCGCTGCCCTGTTCGCTCGAAAGCTCTCGACTGTACGGCCTTCCAACGGCCTCAGGCTACGCAGTTGCAAACAGCCTTACGTTCCATGCTGGTGTGCCCCCAGGTAGGAATTCGGGCTCTTCTGTGAGACACCAAGGTGCGTCCCAAATGAAACCGGCGGGCTCCCCCAGGACGTCTGCGTACGGCGGTCGGTTGCCAGCTGTTTACTTCCAGCCGGAGAAGGAAAAAGAGGACGGCTTTCCCAGGGACAATTCTGGGCCCTTGGGACCATCCAGAACCACCAAAGCCTCAACTTTGCACGGCCTGGGGAACGCTCTTCCTCACGTCCAGCAATCCCCACGTCGAAACCTTTCTCAGCGGAGGCAGGCACTCTCTCCCTTGTACTAGATAGCTCGGCAGAGCCTTCCGAGAAACATGCTGCGTCATTCAGCTTGAACGTGGGACGCCGAGGGGAGAGTACGCTTTCTCCCCGTTTGGAGGCGCCTTGCGCTTGGCTTCAAAGCTGCCTGAACAGCACTAGCGGCCCGACGTCTCCGCACGGCAGGATTGTCGTCGTGGGCCGAGGCTGCGTGTTCTCTCAAAGCGAAAACCGTGCGGGCAATCCCTTTCTAGGAACTCCTCCCACGGCACCCCAGGTTCAGCTCCGGCCGAACGAAAGGTGACCTCAGGCCTCAAGGTAAGTTCCAGTGTTTCACGCCGGGGGAGTTGGGTGTGCAGTGGTTTCCATGAGGCCATACTCCACCACGGAGTGCCTCAACCCCGCGACGCTCCTGGGGGCACACGGGATAGGAGCTCGTTCGCCAATTTCGCAGGATGACTTCTCTCCGTGCCGGAACGGCGGCTCCTGGCTTCTGAGGAACCTTAGCCTAAACAGGCCCCTGGAGAAAGCGCTTCACATTCATAGCAAGGGCAACGTACCGCTCTCCGGCTTGCCCGGGTTGAGCGCCCCAGTCGTCAAAGAGCCTCGCGAAGGCAGTGCTGCGCAGGCTCCCTCTGCCAGTCGCACGGCCTCCTTGACTGAAAGAGAACTGCAGTGCCAAAAGGCACCGTGCTGACGACTGGCTCCAGGAGGGGACTCGGGACAGCACTCTCACAGAAGCGAAAGCTAGGCTGTGGGCCCAGCCTGAGGACCAGCACGTTGTCCACACTTAACACAGCTAAGGCATGAGCCAGACGACAGCCTTGGTCACTGAGGCCTACCTAAGGTACTGCCATACTTACCCACTAGATCCCACGCAGAGGTCCCTGTGCCCAAAAGCGCCTCCATGGAAGGGCCCTGTTCCTCCCGTGCGTTTCCTTGAGGTAATCAGAAACCACTGAGGATAACTACGTGAGCTCCGCTTTGAAACTGGGCGACCCTGGGCAAACCTTATTCCCCTCCGTGGTAGACGAGACAGTGGCGGGTCCTAAGCTGCCTGAAGCACACTCCTCGCGCCCACCTTCTCTTTGCTGCCGGAAGGCCTCACGTAAGAGGCCTGAGTTTACTCGTGACGGAAGCCGTCTGAGTGTACTCGTGTGAGGCCTGCTGCTCTCAGTTCCTTGCTGGGAGCTTCAGCAAGAGCACTCCGGAGCTCGCCGACCAAAGAATTGTGAGCACCCCCCCCCACCCCCCCGCCCCCCCGCCCCCAGGCCTCAAGTAAAAGTCCAGATGTCCCCCGTCAGTAACACCTCGGAGTGCCATAGGAGCGAAGAAGCATGCGTTAACGGAATGCTTCAACAGTGCTAGGGATTTATTTCACGAGACACTGTGCACTCACGTTCGTTGTAACAACTGTCAGAGGGCACTGTATGCCTTCCGACTCCTCTGTTGCGTTTGAGCCACAGGAAGTAAATGCATTCGTTTGATTAAGCTCCGTGAACGTGCAACGACGATGGCGAAGCGCTGCCCTGTTCGCTCGAAAGCTCTCGACTGTACGGCCTTCCAACGGCCTCAGGCTACGCAGTTGCAAACAGCCTTACGTTCCATGCTGGTGTGCCCCCAGGTAGGAATTCGGGCTCTTCTGTGAGACACCAAGGTGCGTCCCAAATGAAACCGGCGGGCTCCCCCAGGACGTCTGCGTACGGCGGTCGGTTGCCAGCTGTTTACTTCCAGCCGGAGAAGGAAAAAGAGGACGGCTTTCCCAGGGACAATTCTGGGCCCTTGGGACCATCCAGAACCACCAAAGCCTCAACTTTGCACGGCCTGGGGAACGCTCTTCCTCACGTCCAGCAATCCCCACGTCGAAACCTTTCTCAGCGGAGGCAGGCACTCTCTCCCTTGTACTAGATAGCTCGGCAGAGCCTTCCGAGAAACATGCTGCGTCATTCAGCTTGAACGTGGGACGCGGAGGGGAGAGTACGCTTTCTCCCCGTTTGGAGGCGCCTTGCGCTTGGCTTCAAAGCTGCCTGAACAGCACTAGCGGCCCGGCGTCTCCGCACGGCAGGATTGTCGTCGTGGGCCGAGGCTGCGTGTTCTCTCAAAGCGAAAACCGTGCGGGCAATCCCTTTCTAGGAACTCCTCCCACGGCACCCCAGGTTCAGCTCCGGCCGAACGAAAGGTGACCTCAGGCCTCAAGGTAAGTTCCAGTGTTTCACGCCGGGGGAGTTGGGTGTGCAGTGGTTTCCATGAGGCCATACTCCACCACGGAGTGCCTCAACCCCGCGACGCTCCTGGGGGCACACGGGATAGGAGCTCGTTCGCCAATTTCGCAGGATGACTTCTCTCCGTGCCGGAACGGCGGCTCCTGGCTTCTGAGGAACCTTAGCCTAAACAGGCCCCTGGAGAAAGCGCTTCACATTCATAGCAAGGGCAACGTACCGCTCTCCGGCTTGCCCGGGTTGAGCGCCCCAGTCGTCAAAGAGCCTCGCGAAGGCAGTGCTGCGCAGGCTCCCTCTGCCAGTCGCACGGCCTCCTTGACTGAAAGAGAACTGCAGTGCCAAAAGGCACCGTGCTGACGACTGGCTCCAGGAGGGGACTCGGGACAGCACTCTCACAGAAGCGAAAGCTAGGCTGTGGGCCCAGCCTGAGGACCAGCACGTTGTCCACACTTAACACAGCTAAGGCATGAGCCAGACGACAGCCTTGGTCACTGAGGCCTACCTAAGGTACTGCCATACTTACCCACTAGATCCCACGCAGAGGTCCCTGTGCCCAAAAGCGCCTCCATGGAAGGGCCCTGTTCCTCCCGTGGGTTTCCTTGAGGTAATCAGAAACCACTGAGGATAACTACGTGAGCTCCGCTTTGAAACTGGGCGACCCTGGGCAAACCTTATTCCCCTCCGTGGTAGACGAGACAGTGGCGGGTCCTAAGCTGCCTGAAGCACACTCCTCGCGCCCACCTTCTCTTTGCTGCCGGAAGGCCTCACGTAAGAGGCCTGAGTTTACTCGTGACGGAAGCCGTCTGAGTGTACTCGTGTGAGGCCTGCTGCTCTCAGTTCCTTGCTGGGAGCTTCAGCAAGAGCACTCCGGAGCTCGCCGACCAAAGAATTGTGAGCACCCCCCCCAACCCCCCGCCCCCCCGCCCCCAGGCCTCAAGTAAAAGTCCAGATGTCCCCCGTCAGTAACACCTCGGAGTGCCATAGGAGCGAAGAAGCATGCGTTAACGGAATGCTTCAACAGTGCTAGGGATTTAGTTCACGAGACACTGTGCACTCACGTTCGTTGTAACAACTGTCAGAGGGCACTGTATGCCTTCCGACTCCTCTGTTGCGTTTGAGCCACAGGAAGTAAATGCATTCGTTTGATTAAGCTCCGTGAACGTGCAACGACGATGGCGAAGCGCTGCCCTGTTCGCTCGAAAGCTCTCGACTGTACGGCCTTCCAACGGCCTCAGGCTACGCAGTTGCAAACAGCCTTACGTTCCATGCTGGTGTGCCCCCAGGTAGGAATTCGGGCTCTTCTGTGAGACACCAAGGTGCGTCCCAAATGAAACCGGCGGGCTCCCCCAGGACGTCTGCGTACGGCGGTCGGTTGCCAGCTGTTTACTTCCAGCCGGAGAAGGAAAAAGAGGACGGCTTTCCCAGGGACAATTCTGGGCCCTTGGGACCATCCAGAACCACCAAAGCCTCAACTTTGCACGGCCTGGGGAACGCTCTTCCTCACGTCCAGCAATCCCCACGTCGAAACCTTTCTCAGCGGAGGCAGGCACTCTCTCCCTTGTACTAGATAGCTCGGCAGAGCCTTCCGAGAAACATGCTGCGTCATTCAGCTTGAACGTGGGACGCGGAGGGGAGAGTACGCTTTCTCCCCGTTTGGAGGCGCCTTGCGCTTGGCTTCAAAGCTGCCTGAACAGCACTAGCGGCCCGACGTCTCCGCACGGCAGGATTGTCGTCGTGGGCCGAGGCTGCGTGTTCTCTCAAAGCGAAAACCGTGCGGGCAATCCCTTTCTAGGAACTCCTCCCACGGCACCCCAGGTTCAGCTCCGGCCGAACGAAAGGTGACCTCAGGCCTCAAGGTAAGTTCCAGTGTTTCACGCCGGGGGAGTTGGGTGTGCAGTGGTTTCCATGAGGCCATACTCCACCACGGAGTGCCTCAACCCCGCGACGCTCCTGGGGGCACACGGGATAGGAGCTCGTTCGCCAATTTCGCAGGATGACTTCTCTCCGTGCCGGAACGGCGGCTCCTGGCTTCTGAGGAACCTTAGCCTAAACAGGCCCCTGGAGAAAGCGCTTCACATTCATAGCAAGGGCAACGTACCGCTCTCCGGCTTGCCCGGGTTGAGCGCCCCAGTCGTCAAAGAGCCTCGCGAAGGCAGTGCTGCGCAGGCTCCCTCTGCCAGTCGCACGGCCTCCTTGACTGAAAGAGAACTGCAGTGCCAAAAGGCACCGTGCTGACGACTGGCTCCAGGAGGGGACTCGGGACAGCACTCTCACAGAAGCGAAAGCTAGGCTGTGGGCCCAGCCTGAGGACCAGCACGTTGTCCACACTTAACACAGCTAAGGCATGAGCCAGACGACAGCCTTGGTCACTGAGGCCTACCTAAGGTACTGCCATACTTACCCACTAGATCCCACGCAGAGGTCCCTGTGCCCAAAAGCGCCTCCATGGAAGGGCCCTGTTCCTCCCGTGCGTTTCCTTGAGGTAATCAGAAACCACTGAGGATAACTACGTGAGCTCCGCTTTGAAACTGGGCGACCCTGGGCAAACCTTATTCCCCTCCGTGGTAGACGAGACAGTGGCGGGTCCTAAGCTGCCTGAAGCACACTCCTCGCGCCCACCTTCTCTTTGCTGCCGGAAGGCCTCACGTAAGAGGCCTGAGTTTACTCGTGACGGAAGCCGTCTGAGTGTACTCGTGTGAGGCCTGCTGCTCTCAGTTCCTTGCTGGGAGCTTCAGCAAGAGCACTCCGGAGCTCGCCGACCAAAGAATTGTGAGCACCCCCCCCCACCCCCCCGCCCCCCCGCCCCCAGGCCTCAAGTAAAAGTCCAGATGTCCCCCGTCAGTAACACCTCGGAGTGCCATAGGAGCGAAGAAGCATGCGTTAACGGAATGCTTCAACAGTGCTAGGGATTTATTTCACGAGACACTGTGCACTCACGTTCGTTGTAACAACTGTCAGAGGGCACTGTATGCCTTCCGACTCCTCTGTTGCGTTTGAGCCACAGGAAGTAAATGCATTCGTTTGATTAAGCTCCGTGAACGTGCAACGACGATGGCGAAGCGCTGCCCTGTTCGCTCGAAAGCTCTCGACTGTACGGCCTTCCAACGGCCTCAGGCTACGCAGTTGCAAACAGCCTTACGTTCCATGCTGGTGTGCCCCCAGGTAGGAATTCGGGCTCTTCTGTGAGACACCAAGGTGCGTCCCAAATGAAACCGGCGGGCTCCCCCAGGACGTCTGCGTACGGCGGTCGGTTGCCAGCTGTTTACTTCCAGCCGGAGAAGGAAAAAGAGGACGGCTTTCCCAGGGACAATTCTGGGCCCTTGGGACCATCCAGAACCACCAAAGCCTCAACTTTGCACGGCCTGGGGAACGCTCTTCCTCACGTCCAGCAATCCCCACGTCGAAACCTTTCTCAGCGGAGGCAGGCACTCTCTCCCTTGTACTAGATAGCTCGGCAGAGCCTTCCGAGAAACATGCTGCGTCATTCAGCTTGAACGTGGGACGCGGAGTGGAGAGTACGCTTTCTCCCCGTTTGGAGGCGCCTTGCGCTTGGCTTCAAAGCTGCCTGAACAGCACTAGCGGCCCGGCGTCTCCGCACGGCAGGATTGTCGTCGTGGGCCGAGGCTGCGTGTTCTCTCAAAGCGAAAACCGTGCGGGCAATCCCTTTCTAGGAACTCCTCCCACGGCACCCCAGGTTCAGCTCCGGCCGAACGAAAGGTGACCTCAGGCCTCAAGGTAAGTTCCAGTGTTTCACGCCGGGGGAGTTGGGTGTGCAGTGGTTTCCATGAGGCCATACTCCACCACGGAGTGCCTCAACCCCGCGACGCTCCTGGGGGCACACGGGATAGGAGCTCGTTCGCCAATTTCGCAGGATGACTTCTCTCCGTGCCGGAACGGCGGCTCCTGGCTTCTGAGGAACCTTAGCCTAAACAGGCCCCTGGAGAAAGCGCTTCACATTCATAGCAAGGGCAACGTACCGCTCTCCGGCTTGCCCGGGTTGAGCGCCCCAGTCGTCAAAGAGCCTCGCGAAGGCAGTGCTGCGCAGGCTCCCTCTGCCAGTCGCACGGCCTCCTTGACTGAAAGAGAACTGCAGTGCCAAAAGGCACCGTGCTGACGACTGGCTCCAGGAGGGGACTCGGGACAGCACTCTCACAGAAGCGAAAGCTAGGCTGTGGGCCCAGCCTGAGGACCAGCACGTTGTCCACACTTAACACAGCTAAGGCATGAGCCAGACGACAGCCTTGGTCACTGAGGCCTACCTAAGGTACTGCCATACTTACCCACTAGATCCCACGCAGAGGTCCCTGTGCCCAAAAGCGCCTCCATGGAAGGGCCCTGTTCCTCCCGTGGGTTTCCTTGAGGTAATCAGAAACCACTGAGGATAACTACGTGAGCTCCGCTTTGAAACTGGGCGACCCTGGGCAAACCTTATTCCCCTCCGTGGTAGACGAGACAGTGGCGGGTCCTAAGCTGCCTGAAGCACACTCCTCGCGCCCACCTTCTCTTTGCTGCCGGAAGGCCTCACGTAAGAGGCCTGAGTTTACTCGTGACGGAAGCCGTCTGAGTGTACTCGTGTGAGGCCTGCTGCTCTCAGTTCCTTGCTGGGAGCTTCAGCAAGAGCACTCCGGAGCTCGCCGACCAAAGAATTGTGAGCACCCCCCCCCACCCCCCCGCCCCCCCGCCCCCAGGCCTCAAGTAAAAGTCCAGATGTCCCCCGTCAGTAACACCTCGGAGTGCCATAGGAGCGAAGAAGCATGCGTTAACGGAATGCTTCAACAGTGCTAGGGATTTATTTCACGAGACACTGTGCACTCACGTTCGTTGTAACAACTGTCAGAGGGCACTGTATGCCTTCCGACTCCTCTGTTGCGTTTGAGCCACAGGAAGTAAATGCATTCGTTTGATTAAGCTCCGTGAACGTGCAACGACGATGGCGAAGCGCTGCCCTGTTCGCTCGAAAGCTCTCGACTGTACGGCCTTCCAACGGCCTCAGGCTACGCAGTTGCAAACAGCCTTACGTTCCATGCTGGTGTGCCCCCAGGTAGGAATTCGGGCTCTTCTGTGAGACACCAAGGTGCGTCCCAAATGAAACCGGCGGGCTCCCCCAGGACGTCTGCGTACGGCGGTCGGTTGCCAGCTGTTTACTTCCAGCCGGAGAAGGAAAAAGAGGACGGCTTTCCCAGGGACAATTCTGGGCCCTTGGGACCATCCAGAACCACCAAAGCCTCAACTTTGCACGGCCTGGGGAACGCTCTTCCTCACGTCCAGCAATCCCCACGTCGAAACCTTTCTCAGCGGAGGCAGGCACTCTCTCCCTTGTACTAGATAGCTCGGCAGAGCCTTCCGAGAAACATGCTGCGTCATTCAGCTTGAACGTGGGACGCGGAGGGGAGAGTACGCTTTCTCCCCGTTTGGAGGCGCCTTGCGCTTGGCTTCAAAGCTGCCTGAACAGCACTAGCGGCCCGGCGTCTCCGCACGGCAGGATTGTCGTCGTGGGCCGAGGCTGCGTGTTCTCTCAAAGCGAAAACCGTGCGGGCAATCCCTTTCTAGGAACTCCTCCCACGGCACCCCAGGTTCAGCTCCGGCCGAACGAAAGGTGACCTCAGGCCTCAAGGTAAGTTCCAGTGTTTCACGCCGGGGGAGTTGGGTGTGCAGTGGTTTCCATGAGGCCATACTCCACCACGGAGTGCCTCAACCCCGCGACGCTCCTGGGGGCACACGGGATAGGAGCTCGTTCGCCAATTTCGCAGGATGACTTCTCTCCGTGCCGGAACGGCGGCTCCTGGCTTCTGAGGAACCTTAGCCTAAACAGGCCCCTGGAGAAAGCGCTTCACATTCATAGCAAGGGCAACGTACCGCTCTCCGGCTTGCCCGGGTTGAGCGCCCCAGTCGTCAAAGAGCCTCGCGAAGGCAGTGCTGCGCAGGCTCCCTCTGCCAGTCGCACGGCCTCCTTGACTGAAAGAGAACTGCAGTGCCAAAAGGCACCGTGCTGACGACTGGCTCCAGGAGGGGACTCGGGACAGCACTCTCACAGAAGCGAAAGCTAGGCTGTGGGCCCAGCCTGAGGACCAGCACGTTGTCCACACTTAACACAGCTAAGGCATGAGCCAGACGACAGCCTTGGTCACTGAGGCCTACCTAAGGTACTGCCATACTTACCCACTAGATCCCACGCAGAGGTCCCTGTGCCCAAAAGCGCCTCCATGGAAGGGCCCTGTTCCTCCCGTGCGTTTCCTTGAGGTAATCAGAAACCACTGAGGATAACTACGTGAGCTCCGCTTTGAAACTGGGCGACCCTGGGCAAACCTTATTCCCCTCCGTGGTAGACGAGACAGTGGCGGGTCCTAAGCTGCCTGAAGCACACTCCTCGCGCCCACCTTCTCTTTGCTGCCGGAAGGCCTCACGTAAGAGGCCTGAGTTTACTCGTGACGGAAGCCGTCTGAGTGTACTCGTGTGAGGCCTGCTGCTCTCAGTTCCTTGCTGGGAGCTTCAGCAAGAGCACTCCGGAGCTCGCCGACCAAAGAATTGTGAGCACCCCCCCCCACCCCCCCGCCCCCCCGCCCCCAGGCCTCAAGTAAAAGTCCAGATGTCCCCCGTCAGTAACACCTCGGAGTGCCATAGGAGCGAAGAAGCATGCGTTAACGGAATGCTTCAACAGTGCTAGGGATTTAGTTCACGAGACACTGTGCACTCACGTTCGTTGTAACAACTGTCAGAGGGCACTGTATGCCTTCCGACTCCTCTGTTGCGTTTGAGCCACAGGAAGTAAATGCATTCGTTTGATTAAGCTCCGTGAACGTGCAACGACGATGGCGAAGCGCTGCCCTGTTCGCTCGAAAGCTCTCGACTGTACGGCCTTCCAACGGCCTCAGGCTACGCAGTTGCAAACAGCCTTACGTTCCATGCTGGTGTGCCCCCAGGTAGGAATTCGGGCTCTTCTGTGAGACACCAAGGTGCGTCCCAAATGAAACCGGCGGGCTCCCCCAGGACGTCTGCGTACGGCGGTCGGTTGCCAGCTGTTTACTTCCAGCCGGAGAAGGAAAAAGAGGACGGCTTTCCCAGGGACAATTCTGGGCCCTTGGGACCATCCAGAACCACCAAAGCCTCAACTTTGCACGGCCTGGGGAACGCTCTTCCTCACGTCCAGCAATCCCCACGTCGAAACCTTTCTCAGCGGAGGCAGGCACTCTCTCCCTTGTACTAGATAGCTCGGCAAAGCCTTCCGAGAAACATGCTGCGTCATTCAGCTTGAACGTGGGACGCGGAGGGGAGAGTACGCTTTCTCCCCGTTTGGAGGCGCCTTGCGCTTGGCTTCAAAGCTGCCTGAACAGCACTAGCGGCCCGACGTCTCCGCACGGCAGGATTGTCGTCGTGGGCCGAGGCTGCGTGTTCTCTCAAAGCGAAAACCGTGCGGGCAATCCCTTTCTAGGAACTCCTCCCACGGCACCCCAGGTTCAGCTCCGGCCGAACGAAAGGTGACCTCAGGCCTCAAGGTAAGTTCCAGTGTTTCACGCCGGGGGAGTTGGGTGTGCAGTGGTTTCCATGAGGCCATACTCCACCACGGAGTGCCTCAACCCCGCGACGCTCCTGGGGGCACACGGGATAGGAGCTCGTTCGCCAATTTCGCAGGATGACTTCTCTCCGTGCCGGAACGGCGGCTCCTGGCTTCTGAGGAACCTTAGCCTAAACAGGCCCCTGGAGAAAGCGCTTCACATTCATAGCAAGGGCAACGTACCGCTCTCCGGCTTGCCCGGGTTGAGCGCCCCAGTCGTCAAAGAGCCTCGCGAAGGCAGTGCTGCGCAGGCTCCCTCTGCCAGTCGCACGGCCTCCTTGACTGAAAGAGAACTGCAGTGCCAAAAGGCACCGTGCTGACGACTGGCTCCAGGAGGGGACTCGGGACAGCACTCTCACAGAAGCGAAAGCTAGGCTGTGGGCCCAGCCTGAGGACCAGCACGTTGTCCACACTTAACACAGCTAAGGCATGAGCCAGACGACAGCCTTGGTCACTGAGGCCTACCTAAGGTACTGCCATACTTACCCACTAGATCCCACGCAGAGGTCCCTGTGCCCAAAAGCGCCTCCATGGAAGGGCCCTGTTCCTCCCGTGCGTTTCCTTGAGGTAATCAGAAACCACTGAGGATAACTACGTGAGCTCCGCTTTGAAACTGGGCGACCCTGGGCAAACCTTATTCCCCTCCGTGGTAGACGAGACAGTGGCGGGTCCTAAGCTGCCTGAAGCACACTCCTCGCGCCCACCTTCTCTTTGCTGCCGGAAGGCCTCACGTAAGAGGCCTGAGTTTACTCGTGACGGAAGCCGTCTGAGTGTACTCGTGTGAGGCCTGCTGCTCTCAGTTCCTTGCTGGGAGCTTCAGCAAGAGCACTCCGGAGCTCGCCGACCAAAGAATTGTGAGCACCCCCCCCCACCCCCCCACCCCCCCGCCCCCAGGCCTCAAGTAAAAGTCCAGATGTCCCCCGTCAGTAACACCTCGGAGTGCCATAGGAGCGAAGAAGCATGCGTTAACGGAATGCTTCAACAGTGCTAGGGATTTATTTCACGAGACACTGTGCACTCACGTTCGTTGTAACAACTGTCAGAGGGCACTGTATGCCTTCCGACTCCTCTGTTGCGTTTGAGCCACAGGAAGTAAATGCATTCGTTTGATTAAGCTCCGTGAACGTGCAACGACGATGGCGAAGCGCTGCCCTGTTCGCTCGAAAGCTCTCGACTGTACGGCCTTCCAACGGCCTCAGGCTACGCAGTTGCAAACAGCCTTACGTTCCATGCTGGTGTGCCCCCAGGTAGGAATTTGGGCTCTTCTGTGAGACACCAAGGTGCGTCCCAAATGAAACCGGCGGGCTCCCCCAGGACGTCTGCGTACGGCAGTCGGTTGCCAGCTGTTTACTTCCAGCCGGAGAAGGAAAAAGAGGACAGCTTTCCCAGGGACAATTCTGGGCCCTTGGGACCATCCAGAACCACCAAAGCCTCAACTTTGCACGGCCTGGGGAACGCTCTTCCTCACGTCCGGCAATCCCCACGTCGAAACCTTTCTCAGCGGAGGCAGGCACTCTCTCCCTTGTACTAGATAGCTCGGCAGAGCCTTCCGAGAAACATGCTGCGTCATTCAGCTTGAACGTGGGACGCGGAGGGGAGAGTACGCTTTCTCCCCGTTTGGAGGCGCCTTGCGCTTGGCTTCAAAGCTGCCTGAACAGCACTAGCGGCCCGACGTCTCTGCACGGCAGGATTGTCGTCGTGGGCCGAGGCTGCGTGTTCTCTCAAAGCGAAAACCGTGCGGGCAATCCCTTTCTAGGAACTCCTCCCACGGCACCCCAGGTTCAGCTCCGGCCGAACGAAAGGTGACCTCAGGCCTCAAGGTAAGTTCCAGTGTTTCACGTCGGGGGAGTTGGGTGTGCAGTGGTTTCCATGAGGCCATACTCCACCACGGAGTGCCTCAACCCTGCGACGCTCCTGGGGGCACACGGGATAGGAGCTCGTTCGCCAATTTTGCAGGATGACTTCTCTCCGTGCCGGAACGGCGGCTCCTGGCTTCTGAGGAACCTTAGCCTAAACAGGCCCCTGGAGAAAGCGCTTCACATTCATAGCAAGGGCAACGTACCGCTCTCCGGCTTGCCCGGGTTGAGCGCCCCAGTCGTCAAAGAGCCTCGCGAAGGCAGTGCCGCGCAGGCTCCCTCTGCCAGTCGCACGGCCTCCTTGACTGAAAGAGAACTGCAGTGCCAAAAGGCACCGACCGTGCTGACGACTGGCTCCAGGAGGGGACTCGGGACAGCACTCTCACAGAAGGGAAAGCTAGGCTGTGGGCCCAGCCTGAGGACCAGCACGTTGTCCACACTTAACACAGCTGAGGCATGAGCCAGACGACAGCCTTGGTCACTGAGGCCTACCTAAGGTACTGCCATACTTACCCACTAGATCCCACGCAGAGGTCCCTGTGCCCAAAAGGGCCTCCATGGAAGGGCCCTGTTCCTCCCGTGGGTTTCCTTGAGGTAATCAGAAACCACTGAGGATAACTACGTGAGCTCCGCTTTGAAACTGGGCGACCCTGGGCAAACCTTATTCCCCTCCGTGGTAGTCGAGACAGTGGCGGGTCCTAAGCTGCCTGAAGCACACTCCTCGCGCCCACCTTCTCTTTGCTGCCGGAAGGCCTCACACAAGAGGCCTGAGTTTACTCGTGACGGAAGCCGTCTGAGTGTACTCGTGTGAGGCCTGCTGCTCTCAGTTCCTTGCTGGGAGCTTCAGCAAGAGCACTCCGGAGCTCGCCGACCAAAGAATTGTGAGCCCCCCCCCACCCCCCCCGCCCCCAGGCCTCAAGTAAAAGTCCAGATGTCCCCCGTCAGTAACACCTCGGAGTGCCATAGGAGCGAAGAAGCGTGCGTTAACGGAATGCTTCAACAGTGCTAGGGATTTATTTCACGAGACACTGTGCACTCACGTTCGTTGTAACAACTGTCAAAGGGCAATGTATGCCTTCCGACTCCTCTGTTGCGTTTGAGCCACAGGAAGTAAATGCATTCGTTTGATTAAGCTCCGTGAACGTGCAACGACGATGGCGAAGCGCTGCCCTGTTCGCTCGAAAGCTCTCGACTGTACGGCCTTCCAACGGCCTCAGGCTACGCAGTTGTAAACAGCCTTACATTCCATGCTGGTGTGCCCCCAGGTAGGAATTTGGGCTCTTCTGTGAGACACCAAGGTGCGTCCCAAATGAAACCGGCGGGCTCCCCCAGGACGTCTGCGTACGGCAGTCGGTTGCCAGCTGTTTACTTCCAGCCGGAGAAGGAAAAAGAGGACGGCTTTCCCAGGGACAATTCTGGGCCCTTGGGACCATCCAGAACCACCAAAGCCTCAACTTTGCACGGCCTGGGGAACGCTCTTCCTCACGTCCGGCAATCCCCACGTCGAAACCTTTCTCAGCGGAGGCAGGCACTCTCTCCCTTGTACTAGATAGCTCGGCAGAGCCTTCCGAGAAACATGCTGCGTCATTCAGCTTGAACGTGGGACGCCGAGGGGAGAGTACGCTTTCTCCCCGTTTGGAGGAGCCTTGCGCTTGGCTTCAAAGCTGCCTGAACAGCACTAGCGGCCCGGCGTCTCTGCACGGCAGGATTGTCGTCGTGGGCCGAGGCTGCGTGTTCTCGCAAAGCGAAAACCGTGCGGGCAATCCCTTTCTAGGAACTCCTCCCACGGCACCCCAGGTTCAGCTCCGGCCGAACGAAAGGTGACCTCAGGCCTCAAGGTAAGTTCCAGTGTTTCACGCCGGGGGAGTTGGGTGTGCGGTGGTTTCCATGAGGCCATACTCCACCACGGAGTGCCTCAACCCCGCGACGCTCCTGGGGGCACACAGGATAGGAGCTCGTTCGCCAATTTCGCAGGATGACTTCTCTCCGTGCCGGAACGGCGGCTCCTGGCTTCTGAGGAACCTTAGCCTAAACAGGCCCCTGGAGAAAGCGCTTCACATTCATAGCAAGGGCAACGTACCGCTCTCCGGCTTGCCCGGGTTGAGCGCCCCAGTCGTCAAAGAGCCTCGCGAAGGCAGTGCTGCGCAGGCTCCCTCTGCCAGTCGCACGGCCTCCTTGACTGAAAGAGAACTGCAGTGCCAAAAGGCACCGTGCTGACGACTGGCTCCAGGAGGGGACTCGGGACAGCACTCTCACAGAAGCGAAAGCTAGGCTGTGGGCCCAGCCTGAGGACCAGCACGTTGTCCACACTTAACACAGCTAAGGCATGAGCCAGACGACAGCCTTGGTCACTGAGGCCTACCTAAGGTACTGCCATACTTACCCACTAGATCCCACGCAGAGGTCCCTGTGCCCAAAAGGGCCTCCATGGAAGGGCCCTGTTCCTCCCGTGGGTTTCCTTGAGGTAATCAGAAACCACTGAGGGTAACTACGTGAGCTCCGCTTTGAAACTGGGCGACCCTGGGCAAACCTTATTCCCCTCCGTGGTAGACGAGGCAGTGGCGGGTCCTAAGCTGCCTGAAGCACACTCCTCGCGCCCACCTTCTCTTTGCTGCCGGAAGGCCTCACATAAGAGGCCTGAGTTTACTCGTGACGGAAGCCGTCTGAGTGTACTCGTGTGAGGCCTGCCGCTCTCAGTTCCTTGCTGGGAGCTTCAGCAAGAGCACTCCGGAGCTCGCCGACAAAAGAATTGTGAGCCCCCCCCACCCCCCCCGCCCCCAGGCCTCAAGTAAAAGTCCAGATGTCCCCCGTCAGTAACACCTCGGAGTGCCATAGGAGCGAAGAAGCATGCGTTAACGGAATGCTTCAACAGTGCTAGGGATTTATTTCACGAGACACTGTGCACTCACGTTCGTTGTAACAACTGTCAGAGGGCACTGTATGCCTTCCGACTCCTCTGTTGCGTTTGAGCCACAGGAAGTAAATGCATTCGTTTGATTAAGCTCCGTGAACGTGCAACGACGATGGCGAAGCGCTGCCCTGTTCGCTCGAAAGCTCTCGACTGTACGGCCTTCCAACGGCCTCAGGCTACGCAGTTGTAAACAGCCTTACATTCCATGCTGGTGTGCCCCCAGGTAGGAATTTGGGCTCTTCTGTGAGACACCAAGGTGCGTCCCAAATGAAACCGGCGGGCTCCCCCAGGACGTCTGCGTACGGCAGTCGGTTGCCAGCTGTTTACTTCCAGCCGGAGAAGGAAAAAGAGGACGGCTTTCCCAGGGACAATTCTGGACCCCTGGGACCATCCAGAACCACCAAAGCCTCAACTTTGCACGGCCTGGGGAACGCTCTTCCTCACGTCCAGCAATCCCCACGTCGAAACCTTTCTCAGCGGAGGCAGGCACTCTCTCCCTTGTACTAGATAGCTCGGCAGAGCCTTCCGAGAAACATGCTGCGTCATTCAGCTTGAACGTGGGACGCCGAGGGGAGGGTACGCTTTCTCCCCGTTTGGAGGCGCCTTGCGCTTGGCTTCAAAGCTGCCTGAACAGCACTAGCGGCCCGGCGTCTCTGCACGGCAGGATTGTCGTCGTGGGCCGAGGCTGCGTGTTCTCGCAAAGCGAAAACCGTGCGGGCAATCCCTTTCTAGGAACTCCTCCCACGGCACCCCAGGTTCAGCTCCGGCCGAACGAAAGGTGACCTCAGGCCTCAAGGTAAGTTCCAGTGTTTCACGTCGGGGGAGTTGGGTGTGCAGTGGTTTCCATGAGGCCATACTCCACCACGGAGTGCCTCAACCCTGCGACGCTCCTGGGGGCACACGGGATAGGAGCTCGTTCGCCAATTTCGCAGGATGACTTCTCTCCGTGCCGGAACGGCGGCTCCTGGCTTCTGAGGAACCTTAGCCTAAACAGGCCCCTGGAGAAAGCGCTTCACATTCATAGCAAGGGCAACGTACCGCTCTCCGGCTTGCCCGGGTTGAGCGCCCCAGTCGTCAAAGAGCCTCGCGAAGGCAGTGCCGCGCAGGCTCCCTCTGCCAGTCGCACGGCCTCCTTGACTGAAAGAGAACTGCAGTGCCAAAAGGCACCGACCGTGCTGACGACTGGCTCCAGGAGGGGACTCGGGACAGCACTCTCACAGAAGCGAAAGCTAGGCTGTGGGCCCAGCCTGAGGACCAGCACGTTGTCCACACTTAACACAGCTAAGGCATGAGCCAGACGACAGCCTTGGTCACTGAGGCCTACCTAAGGTACTGCCATACTTACCCACTAGATCCCACGCAGAGGTCCCTGTGCCCAAAAGGGCCTCCATGGAAGGGCCCTGTTCCTCCCGTGTGTTTCCTTGAGGTAATCAGAAACCACTGAGGGTAACTACGTGAGCTCCGCTTTGAAACTGGGCGACCCTGGGCAAACCTTATTCCCCTCCGTGGTAGACGAGGCAGTGGCGGGTCCTAAGCTGCCTGAAGCACACTCCTCGCGCCCACCTTCTCTTTGCTGCCGGAAGGCCTCACACAAGAGGCCTGAGTTTACTCGTGACGGAAGCCGTCTGAGTGTACTCGTGTGAGGCCTGCCGCTCTCAGTTCCTTGCTGGGAGCTTCAGCAAGAGCACTCCGGAGCTCGCCGACAAAAGAATTGTGAGCCCCCCCCACTCCCCCCACCCCCAGGCCTCAAATAAAAGTCCAGATGTCCCCCGTCAGTAACACCTCGGAGTGCCATAGGAGCGAAGAAGCATGCGTTAACGGAATGCTTCAACAGTGCTAGGGATTTAGTTCACGAGACACTGTGCACTCACGTTCGTTGTAACAACTGTCAGAGGGCACTGTATGCCTTCCGACTCCTCTGTTGCGTTTGAGCCACAGGAAGTAAATGCATTCGTTTGATTAAGCTCCGTGAACGTGCAACGACGATGGCGAAGCGCTGCCCTGTTCGCTCGAAAGCTCTCGACTGTACGGCCTTCCAACGGCCTCAGGCTACGCAGTTGTAAACAGCCTTACATTCCATGCTGGTGTGCCCCCAGGTAGGAATTTGGGCTCTTCTGTGAGACACCAAGTGCGTCCCAAATGAAACCGGCGGGCTCCCCCAGGACGTCTGCGTACGGCAGTCGGTTGCCAGCTGTTTACTTCCAGCCGGAGAAGGAAAAAGAGGACAGCTTTCCCAGGGACAATTCTGGGCCCTTGGGACCATCCAGAACCACCAAAGCCTCAACTTTGCACGGCCTGGGGAACGCTCTTCCTCACGTCCGGCAATCCCCACGTCGAAACCTTTCTCAGCGGAGGCAGGCACTCTCTCCCTTGTACTAGATAGCTCGGCAGAGCCTTCCGAGAAACATGCTGCGTCATTCAGCTTGAACGTGGGACGCGGAGGGGAGAGTACGCTTTCTCCCCGTTTGGAGGCGCCTTGCGCTTGGCTTCAAAGCTGCCTGAACAGCACTAGCGGCCCGACGTCTCTGCACGGCAGGATTGTCGTCGTGGGCCGAGGCTGCGTGTTCTCTCAAAGCGAAAACCGTGCGGGCAATCCCTTTCTAGGAACTCCTCCCACGGCACCCCAGGTTCAGCTCCGGCCGAACGAAAGGTGACCTCAGGCCTCAAGGTAAGTTCCAGTGTTTCACGTCGGGGGAGTTGGGTGTGCGGTGGTTTCCATGAGGCCATACTCCACCACGGAGTGCCTCAACCCTGCGACGCTCCTGGGGGCACACGGGATAGGAGCTCGTTCGCCAATTTCGCAGGATGACTTCTCTCCGTGCCGGAACGGCGGCTCCTGGCTTCTGAGGAACCTTAGCCTAAACAGGCCCCTGGAGAAAGCTCTTCACATTCATAGCAAGGGCAACGTACCGCTCTCCGGCTTGCCCGGGTTGAGCGCCCCAGTCGTCAAAGAGCCTCGCGAAGGCAGTGCCGCGCAGGCTCCCTCTGCCAGTCGCACGGCCTCCTTGACTGAAAGAGAACTGCAGTGCCAAAAGGCACCGACCGTGCTGACGACTGGCTCCAGGAGGGGACTCGGGACAGCACTCTCACAGAAGCGAAAGCTAGGCTGTGGGCCCAGCCTGAGGACCAGCACGTTGTCCACACTTAACACAGCTAAGGCATGAGCCAGACGACAGCCTTGGTCACTGAGGCCTACCTAAGGTACTGCCATACTTACCCACTAGATCCCACGCAGAGGTCCCTGTGCCCAAAAGGGCCTCCATGGAAGGGCCCTGTTCCTCCCGTGGGTTTCCTTGAGGTAATCAGACACCACTGAGGATAACTACGTGAGCTCTGCTTTGAAACTGGGCGACCCTGGGCAAACCTTATTCCCCTCCGTGGTAGACGAGACAGTGGCGGGTCCTAAGCTGCCTGAAGCACACTCCTCGCGCCCACCTTCTCTTTGCTGCCGGAAGGCCTCACACAAGAGGCCTGAGTTTACTCGTGACGGAAGCCGTCTGAGTGTACTCGTGTGAGGCGTGCTGCTCTCAGTTCCTTGCTGGGAGCTTCAGCAAGAGCACTCCGGAGCTCGCCGACCAAAGAATTGTGAGCCCCCCCCACCCCACCCCCCGCCCCCAGGCCTCAAGTAAAAGTCCAGATGTCCCCCGTCAGTAACACCTCGGAGTGCCATAGGAGCGAAGAAGCGTGCGTTAATGGAATGCTTCAACAGTGCTAGGGATTTAGTTCACGAGACACTGTGCACTCACGTTCGTTGTAACAACTGTCAGAGGGCACTGTATGCCTTCCGACTCCTCTGTTGCGTTTGAGCCACAGGAAGTAAATGCATTCGTTTGATTAAGCTCCGTGAACGTGCAACGACGATGGCGAAGCGCTGCCCTGTTCGCTCGAAAGCTCTCGACTGTACGGCCTTCCAACGGCCTCAGGCTACGCAGTTGTAAACAGCCTTACATTCCATGCTGGTGTGCCCCCAGGTAGGAATTTGGGCTCTTCTGTGAGACACCAAGGTGCGTCCCAAATGAAACCGGCGGGCTCCCCCAGGACGTCTGCGTACGGCAGTCGGTTGCCAGCTGTTTACTTCCAGCCGGAGAAGGAAAAAGAGGACAGCTTTCCCAGGGACAATTCTGGGCCCTTGGGACCATCCAGAACCACCAAAGCCTCAACTTTGCACGGCCTGGGGAACGCTCTTCCTCACGTCCAGCAATCCCCACGTCGAAACCTTTCTCAGCGGAGGCAGGCACTCTCTCCCTTGTACTAGATAGCTCGGCAGAGCCTTCCGAGAAACATGCTGCGTCATTCAGCTTGAACGTGGGACGCGGAGGGGAGAGTACGCTTTCTCCCCGTTTGGAGGCGCCTTGCGCTTGGCTTCAAAGCTGCCTGAACAGCACTAGCGGCCCGACGTCTCTGCACGGCAGGATTGTCGTCGTGGGCCGAGGCTGCGTGTTCTCTCAAAGCGAAAACCGTGCGGGCAATCCCTTTCTAGGAACTCCTCCCACGGCACCCCAGGTTCAGCTCCGGCCGAACGAAAGGTGACCTCAGGCCTCAAGGTAAGTTCCAGTGTTTCACGTCGGGGGAGTTGGGTGTGCAGTGGTTTCCATGAGGCCATACTCCACCACGGAGTGCCTCAACCCTGCGACGCTCCTGGGGGCACACGGGATAGGAGCTCGTTCGCCAATTTTGCAGGATGACTTCTCTCCGTGCCGGAACGGCGGCTCCTGGCTTCTGAGGAACCTTAGCCTAAACAGGCCCCTGGAGAAAGCGCTTCACATTCATAGCAAGGGCAACGTACCGCTCTCCGGCTTGCCCGGGTTGAGCGCCCCAGTCGTCAAAGAGCCTCGCGAAGGCAGTGCCGCGCAGGCTCCCTCTGCCAGTCGCACGGCCTCCTTGACTGAAAGAGAACTGCAGTGCCAAAAGGCACCGACCGTGCTGACGACTGGCTCCAGGAGGGGACTCGGGACAGCACTCTCACAGAAGCGAAAGCTAGGCTGTGGGCCCAGCCTGAGGACCAGCACGTTGTCCACACTTAACACAGCTGAGGCATGAGCCAGACGACAGCCTTGGTCACTGAGGCCTACCTAAGGTACTGCCATACTTACCCACTAGATCCCACGCAGAGGTCCCTGTGCCCAAAAGGGCCTCCATGGAAGGGCCCTGTTCCTCCCGTGGGTTTCCTTGAGGTAATCAGAAACCACTGAGGATAACTACGTGAGCTCCGCTTTGAAACTGGGCGACCCTGGGCAAACCTTATTCCCCTCCGTGGTAGTCGAGACAGTGGCGGGTCCTAAGCTGCCTGAAGCACACTCCTCGCGCCCACCTTCTCTTTGCTGCCGGAAGGCCTCACACAAGAGGCCTGAGTTTACTCGTGACGGAAGCCGTCTGAGTGTACTCGTGTGAGGCCTGCTGCTCTCAGTTCCTTGCTGGGAGCTTCAGCAAGAGCACTCCGGAGCTCGCCGACCAAAGAATTGTGAGCCCCCCCCCACCCCCCCCGCCCCCAGGCCTCAAGTAAAAGTCCAGATGTCCCCCGTCAGTAACACCTCGGAGTGCCATAGGAGCGAAGAAGCGTGCGTTAACGGAATGCTTCAACAGTGCTAGGGATTTATTTCACGAGACACTGTGCACTCACGTTCGTTGTAACAACTGTCAGAGGGCACTGTATGCCTTCCGACTCCTCTGTTGCGTTTGAGCCACAGGAAGTAAATGCATTCGTTTGATTAAGCTCCGTGAACGTGCAACGACGATGGCGAAGCGCTGCCCTGTTCGCTCGAAAGCTCTCGACTGTACGGCCTTCCAACGGCCTCAGGCTACGCAGTTGTAAACAGCCTTACATTCCATGCTGGTGTGCCCCCAGGTAGGAATTTGGGCTCTTCTGTGAGACACCAAGGTGCGTCCCAAATGAAACCGGCGGGCTCCCCCAGGACGTCTGCGTACGGCAGTCGGTTGCCAGCTGTTTACTTCCAGCCGGAGAAGGAAAAAGAGGACGGCTTTCCCAGGGACAATTCTGGACCCCTGGGACCATCCAGAACCACCAAAGCCTCAACTTTGCACGGCCTGGGGAACGCTCTTCCTCACGTCCAGCAATCCCCACGTCGAAACCTTTCTCAGCGGAGGCAGGCACTCTCTCCCTTGTACTAGATAGCTCGGCAGAGCCTTCCGAGAAACATGCTGCGTCATTCAGCTTGAACGTGGGACGCCGAGGGGAGAGTACGCTTTCTCCACGTTTGGAGGCGCCTTGCGCTTGGCTTCAAAGCTGCCTGAACAGCACTAGCGGCCCGGCGTCTCTGCACGGCAGGATTGTCGTCGTGGGCCGAGGCTGCGTGTTCTCGCAAAGCGAAAACCGTGCGGGCAATCCCTTTCTAGGAACTCCTCCCACGGCACCCCAGGTTCAGCTCCGGCCGAACGAAAGGTGACCTCAGGCCTCAAGGTAAGTTCCAGTGTTTCACGCCGGGGGAGTTGGGTGTGCGGTGGTTTCCATGAGGCCATACTCCACCACGGAGTGCCTCAACCCCGCGACGCTCCTGGGGGCACACGGGATAGGAGCTCGTTCGCCAATTTCGCAGGATGACTTCTCTCCGTGCCGGAACGGCGGCTCCTGGCTTCTGAGGAACCTTAGCCTAAACAGGCCCCTGGAGAAAGCGCTTCACATTCATAGCAAGGGCAACGTACCGCTCTCCGGCTTGCCCGGGTTGAGCGCCCCAGTCGTCAAAGAGCCTCGCGAAGGCAGTGCTGCGCAGGCTCCCTCTGCCAGTCGCACGGCCTCCTTGACTGAAAGAGAACTGCAGTGCCAAAAGGCACCGTGCTGACGACTGGCTCCAGGAGGGGACTCGGGACAGCACTCTCACAGAAGCGAAAGCTAGGCTGTGGGCCCAGCCTGAGGACCAGCACGTTGTCCACACTTAACACAGCTAAGGCATGAGCCAGACGACAGCCTTGGTCACTGAGGCCTACCTAAGGTACTGCCATACTTACCCACTAGATCCCACGCAGAGGTCCCTGTGCCCAAAAGGGCCTCCATGGAAGGGCCCTGTTCCTCCCGTGTGTTTCCTTGAGGTAATCAGAAACCACTGAGGGTAACTACGTGAGCTCCGCTTTGAAACTGGGCGACCCTGGGCAAACCTTATTCCCCTCCGTGGTAGACGAGACAGTGGCGGGTCCTAAGCTGCCTGAAGCACACTCCTCGCGCCCACCTTCTCTTTGCTGCCGGAAGGCCTCACATAAGAGGCCTGAGTTTACTCATGACGGAAGCCGTCTGAGTGTACTCGTGTGAGGTCTGCCGCTCTCAGTTCCTTGCTGGGAGCTTCAGCAAGAGCACTCCGGAGCTCGCCGACAAAAGAATTGTGAGCCCCCCCCCCCGCCCCCAGGCCTCAAGTAAAAGTCCAGATGTGCCCCGTCAGTAACACCTCGGAGTGCCATAGGAGCGAAGAAGCATGCGTTAACGGAATGCTTCAACAGTGCTAGGGATTTATTTCACGAGACACTGTGCACTCACGTTCGTTGTGACAACTGTCAAAGGGCAATGTATGCCTTCCGACTCCTCTGTTGCGTTTGAGCCACAGGAAGTAAATTCATTCGTTTGATTAAGCTCCGTGAACGTGCAACGACGATGGCGAAGCGCTGCCCTGTTCGCTCGAAAGCTCTCGACTGTACGGCCTTCCAACGGCCTCAGGCTACGCAGTTGTAAACAGCCTTACATTCCATGCTGGTGTGCCCCCAGGTAGGAATTTGGGCTCTTCTGTGAGACACCAAGGTGCGTCCCAAATGAAACCGGCGGGCTCCCCCAGGACGTCTGCGTACGGCAGTCGGTTGCCAGCTGTTTACTTCCAGCCGGAGAAGGAAAAAGAGGACGGCTTTCCCAGGGACAATTCTGGGCCCTTGGGACCATCCAGAACCACCAAAGCCTCAACTTTGCACGGCCTGGGGAACGCTCTTCCTCACGTCCAGCAATCCCCACGTCGAAACCTTTCTCAGCGGAGGCAGGCACTCTCTCCCTTGTACTAGATAGCTCGGCAGAGCCTTCCGAGAAACATGCTGCGTCATTCAGCTTGAACGTGGGACGCGGAGGGGAGAGTACGCTTTCTCCCCGTTTGGAGGCGCCTTGCGCTTGGCTTCAAAGCTGCCTGAACAGCACTAGCGGCCCGACGTCTCCGCACGGCAGGATTGTCGTCGTGGGCCGAGGCTGCGTGTTCTCTCAAAGCGAAAACCGTGCGGGCAATCCCTTTCTAGGAACTCCTCCCACGGCACCCCAGGTTCAGCTCCGGCCGAACGAAAGGTGACCTCAGGCCTCAAGGTAAGTTCCAGTGTTTCACGTCGGGGGAGTTGGGTGTGCAGTGGTTTCCATGAGGCCATACTCCACCACGGAGTGCCTCAACCCTGCGACGCTCCTGGGGGCACACGGGATAGGAGCTCGTTCGCCAATTTCGCAGGATGACTTCTCTCCGTGCCGGAACGGCGGCTCCTGGCTTCTGAGGAACCTTAGCCTAAACAGGCCCCTGGAGAAAGCTCTTCACATTCATAGCAAGGGCAACGTACCGCTCTCCGGCTTGCCCGGGTTGAGCGCCCCAGTCGTCAAAGAGCCTCGCGAAGGCAGTGCCGCGCAGGCTCCCTCTGCCAGTCGCACGGCCTCCTTGACTGAAAGAGAACTGCAGTGCCAAAAGGCACCGACCGTGCTGACGACTGGCTCCAGGAGGGGACTCGGGACAGCACTCTCACAGAAGCGAAAGCTAGGCTGTGGGCCCAGCCTGAGGACCAGCACGTTGTCCACACTTAACACAGCTAAGGCATGAGCCAGACGACAGCCTTGGTCACTGAGGCCTACCTAAGGTACTGCCATACTTACCCACTAGATCCCACGCAGAGGTCCCTGTGCCCAAAAGGGCCTCCATGGAAGGGCCCTGTTCCTCCCGTGGGTTTCCTTGAGGTAATCAGACAACACTGAGGATAACTACGTGAGCTCCGCTTTGAAACTGGGCGACCCTGGGCAAACCTTATTCCCCTCCGTGGTAGACGAGACAGTGGCGGGTCCTAAGCTGCCTGAAGCACACTCCTCGCGCCCACCTTCTCTTTGCTGCCGGAAGGCCTCACACAAGAGGCCTGAGTTTACTCGTGACGGAAGCCGTCTGAGTGTACTCGTGTGAGGCCTGCTGCTCTCAGTTCCTTGCTGGGAGCTTCAGCAAGAGCACTCCGGAGCTCGCCGACCAAAGAATTGTGAGCCCCCCCCCACCCCCCCCGCCCCCAGGCCTCAAGTAAAAGTCCAGATGTCCCCCGTCAGTAACACCTCGGAGTGCCATAGGAGCGAAGAAGCGTGCGTTAACGGAATGCTTCAACAGTGCTAGGGATTTAGTTCACGAGACACTGTGCACTCACGTTCGTTGTAACAACTGTCAAAGGGCAATGTATGCCTTCCGACTCCTCTGTTGCGTTTGAGCCACAGGAAGTAAATGCATTCGTTTGATTAAGCTCCGTGAACGTGCAACGACGATGGCGAAGCGCTGCCCTGTTCGCTCGAAAGCTCTCGACTGTATGGCCTTCCAACGGCCTCAGGCTACGCAGTTGTAAACAGCCTTACATTCCATGCTGGTGTGCCCCCAGGTAGGAATTTGGGCTCTTCTGTGAGACACCAAGGTGCGTCCCAAATGAAACCGGCGGGCTCCCCCAGGACGTCTGCGTACGGCAGTCGGTTGCCAGCTGTTTACTTCCAGCCGGAGAAGGAAAAAGAGGACAGCTTTCCCAGGGACAATTCTGGGCCCATGGGACCATCCAGAACCACCAAAGCCTCAACTTTGCACGGCCTGGGGAACGCTCTTCCTCACGTCCGGCAATCCCCACGTCGAAACCTTTCTCAGCGGAGGCAGGCACTCTCTCCCTTGTACTAGATAGCTCGGCAGAGCCTTCCGAGAAACATGCTGCGTCATTCAGCTTGAACGTGGGACGCCGAGGGGAGAGTACGCTTTCTCCCCGTTTGGAGGCGCCTTGCGCTTGGCTTCAAAGCTGCCTGAACAGCACTAGCGGCCCGACGTCTCTGCACGGCAGGATTGTCGTCGTGGGCCGAGGCTGCGTGTTCTCTCAAAGCGAAAACCGTGCGGGCAATCCCTTTCTAGGAACTCCTCCCACGGCACCCCAGGTTCAGCTCCGGCCGAACGAAAGGTGACCTCAGGCCTCAAGGTAAGTTCCAGTGTTTCACGTCGGGGGAGTTGGGTGTGCAGTGGTTTCCATGAGGCCATACTCCACCACGGAGTGCCTCAACCCTGCGACGCTCCTGGGGGCACACGGGATAGGAGCTCGTTCGCCAATTTCGCAGGATGACTTCTCTCCGTGCCGGAACGGCGGCTCCTGGCTTCTGAGGAACCTTAGCCTAAACAGGCCCCTGGAGAAAGCGCTTCACATTCATAGCAAGGGCAACGTACCGCTCTCCGGCTTGCCCAGGTTGAGCGCCCCAGTCGTCAAAGAGCCTCGCGAAGGCAGTGCTGCGCAGGCTCCCTCTGCCAGTCGCACGGCCTCCTTGACTGAAAGAGAACTGCAGTGCCAAAAGGCACCGTGCTGACGACTGGCTCCAGGAGGGGACTCGGGACAGCACTCTCACAGAAGCGAAAGCTAGGCTGTGGGCCCAGCCTGAGGACCAGCACGTTGTCCACACTTAACACAGCTAAGGCATGAGCCAGACGACAGCCTTGGTCACTGAGGCCTACCTAAGGTACTGCCATACTTACCCACTAGATCCCACGCAGAGGTCCCTGTGCCCAAAAGGGCCTCCATGGAAGGGCCCTGTTCCTCCCGTGGGTTTCCTTGAGGTAATCAGAAACCACTGAGGATAACTACGTGAGCTCCGCTTTGAAACTGGGCGACCCTGGGCAAACCTTATTCCCCTCCGTGGTAGACGAGGCAGTGGCGGGTCCTAAGCTGCCTGAAGCACACTCCTCGCGCCCACCTTCTCTTTGCTGCCGGAAGGCCTCACATAAGAGGCCTGAGTTTACTCGTGACGGAAGCCGTCTGAGTGTACTCGTGTGAGGCCTGCCGCTCTCAGTTCCTTGCTGGGAGCTTCAGCAAGAGCACTCCGGAGCTCGCCGACAAAAGAATTGTGAGCCCCCCCCACCCCCCCCGCCCCCAGGCCTCAAGTAAAAGTCCAGATGTCCCCCGTCAGTAACACCTCGGAGTGCCATAGGAGCGAAGAAGCATGCGTTAACGGAATGCTTCAACAGTGCTAGGGATTTATTTCACGAGACACTGTGCACTCACGTTCGTTGTAACAACTGTCAGAGGGCACTGTATGCCTTCCGACTCCTCTGTTGCGTTTGAGCCACAGGAAGTAAATGCATTCGTTTGATTAAGCTCCGTGAACGTGCAACGACGATGGCGAAGCGCTGCCCTGTTCGCTCGAAAGCTCTCGACTGTACGGCCTTCCAACGGCCTCAGGCTACGCAGTTGTAAACAGCCTTACATTCCATGCTGGTGTGCCCCCAGGTAGGAATTTGGGCTCTTCTGTGAGACACCAAGGTGCGTCCCAAATGAAACCGGCGGGCTCCCCCAGGACGTCTGCGTACGGCAGTCGGTTGCCAGCTGTTTACTTCCAGCCGGAGAAGGAAAAAGAGGACGGCTTTCCCAGGGACAATTCTGGACCCCTGGGACCATCCAGAACCACCAAAGCCTCAACTTTGCACGGCCTGGGGAACGCTCTTCCTCACGTCCAGCAATCCCCACGTCGAAACCTTTCTCAGCGGAGGCAGGCACTCTCTCCCTTGTACTAGATAGCTCGGCAGAGCCTTCCGAGAAACATGCTGCGTCATTCAGCTTGAACGTGGGACGCCGAGGGGAGGGTACGCTTTCTCCCCGTTTGGAGGCGCCTTGCGCTTGGCTTCAAAGCTGCCTGAACAGCACTAGCGGCCCGGCGTCTCTGCACGGCAGGATTGTCGTCGTGGGCCGAGGCTGCGTGTTCTCGCAAAGCGAAAACCGTGCGGGCAATCCCTTTCTAGGAACTCCTCCCACGGCACCCCAGGTTCAGCTCCGGCCGAACGAAAGGTGACCTCAGGCCTCAAGGTAAGTTCCAGTGTTTCACGCCGGGGGAGTTGGGTGTGCGGTGGTTTCCATGAGGCCATACTCCACCACGGAGTGCCTCAACCCCGCGACGCTCCTGGGGGCACACAGGATAGGAGCTCGTTCGCCAATTTCGCAGGATGACTTCTCTCCGTGCCGGAACGGCGGCTCCTGGCTTCTGAGGAACCTTAGCCTAAACAGGCCCCTGGAGAAAGCGCTTCACATTCATAGCAAGGGCAACGTACCGCTCTCCGGCTTGCCCGGGTTGAGCGCCCCAGTCGTCAAAGAGCCTCGCGAAGGCAGTGCTGCGCAGGCTCCCTCTGCCAGTCGCACGGCCTCCTTGACTGAAAGAGAACTGCAGTGCCAAAAGGCACCGTGCTGACGACTGGCTCCAGGAGGGGACTCGGGACAGCACTCTCACAGAAGCGAAAGCTAGGCTGTGGGCCCAGCCTGAGGACCAGCACGTTGTCCACACTTAACACAGCTAAGGCATGAGCCAGACGACAGCCTTGGTCACTGAGGCCTACCTAAGGTACTGCCATACTTACCCACTAGATCCCACGCAGAGGTCCCTGTGCCCAAAAGGGCCTCCATGGAAGGGCCCTGTTCCTCCCGTGGGTTTCCTTGAGGTAATCAGAAACCACTGAGGGTAACTACGTGAGCTCCGCTTTGAAACTGGGCGACCCTGGGCAAACCTTATTCCCCTCCGTGGTAGACGAGGCAGTGGCGGGTCCTAAGCTGCCTGAAGCACACTCCTCGCGCCCACCTTCTCTTTGCTGCCGGAAGGCCTCACATAAGAGGCCTGAGTTTACTCGTGACGGAAGCCGTCTGAGTGTACTCGTGTGAGGCCTGCCGCTCTCAGTTCCTTGCTGGGAGCTTCAGCAAGAGCACTCCGGAGCTCGCCGACAAAAGAATTGTGAGCCCCCCCCACCCCCCCCGCCCCCAGGCCTCAAGTAAAAGTCCAGATGTCCCCCGTCAGTAACACCTCGGAGTGCCATAGGAGCGAAGAAGCATGCGTTAACGGAATGCTTCAACAGTGCTAGGGATTTATTTCACGAGACACTGTGCACTCACGTTCGTTGTAACAACTGTCAGAGGGCACTGTATGCCTTCCGACTCCTCTGTTGCGTTTGAGCCACAGGAAGTAAATGCATTCGTTTGATTAAGCTCCGTGAACGTGCAACGACGATGGCGAAGCGCTGCCCTGTTCGCTCGAAAGCTCTCGACTGTACGGCCTTCCAACGGCCTCAGGCTACGCAGTTGTAAACAGCCTTACATTCCATGCTGGTGTGCCCCCAGGTAGGAATTTGGGCTCTTCTGTGAGACACCAAGTGCGTCCCAAATGAAACCGGCGGGCTCCCCCAGGACGTCTGCGTACGGCAGTCGGTTGCCAGCTGTTTACTTCCAGCCGGAGAAGGAAAAAGAGGACGGCTTTCCCAGGGACAATTCTGGACCCCTGGGACCATCCAGAACCACCAAAGCCTCAACTTTGCACGGCCTGGGGAACGCTCTTCCTCACGTCCAGCAATCCCCACGTCGAAACCTTTCTCAGCGGAGGCAGGCACTCTCTCCCTTGTACTAGATAGCTCGGCAGAGCCTTCCGAGAAACATGCTGCGTCATTCAGCTTGAACGTGGGACGCGGAGGGGAGAGTACGCTTTCTCCCCGTTTGGAGGCGCCTTGCGCTTGGCTTCAAAGCTGCCTGAACAGCACTAGCGGCCCGGCGTCTCTGCACGGCAGGATTGTCGTCGTGGGCCGAGGCTGCGTGTTCTCGCAAAGCGAAAACCGTGCGGGCAATCCCTTTCTAGGAACTCCTCCCACGGCACCCCAGGTTCAGCTCCGGCCGAACGAAAGGTGACCTCAGGCCTCAAGGTAAGTTCCAGTGTTTCACGCCGGGGGAGTTGGGTGTGCGGTGGTTTCCATGAGGCCATACTCCACCACGGAGTGCCTCAACCCCGCGACGCTCCTGGGGGCACACAGGATAGGAGCTCGTTCGCCAATTTCGCAGGATGACTTCTCTCCGTGCCGGAACGGCGGCTCCTGGCTTCTGAGGAACCTTAGCCTAAACAGGCCCCTGGAGAAAGCGCTTCACATTCATAGCAAGGGCAACGTACCGCTCTCCGGCTTGCCCGGGTTGAGCGCCCCAGTCGTCAAAGAGCCTCGCGAAGGCAGTGCTTCGCAGGCTCCCTCTGCCAGTCGCACGGCCTCCTTGACTGAAAGAGAACTGCAGTGCCAAAAGGCACCGTGCTGACGACTGGCTCCAGGAGGGGACTCGGGACAGCACTCTCACAGAAGCGAAAGCTAGGCTGTGGGCCCAGCCTGAGGACCAGCACGTTGTCCACACTTAACACAGCTAAGGCATGAGCCAGACGACAGCCTTGGTCACTGAGGCCTACCTAAGGTACTGCCATACTTACCCACTAGATCCCACGCAGAGGTCCCTGTGCCCAAAAGGGCCTCCATGGAAGGGCCCTGTTCCTCCCGTGGGTTTCCTTGAGGTAATCAGAAACCACTGAGGGTAACTACGTGAGCTCCGCTTTGAAACTGGGCGACCCTGGGCAAACCTTATTCCCCTCCGTGGTAGACGAGACAGTGGCGGGTCCTAAGCTGCCTGAAGCACACTCCTCGCGCCCACCTTCTCTTTGCTGCCGGAAGGCCTCACATAAGAGGCCTGAGTTTACTCGTGACGGAAGCCGTCTGAGTGTACTCGTGTGAGGCCTGCCGCTCTCAGTTCCTTGCTGGGAGCTTCAGCAAGAGCACTCCGGAGCTCGCCGACAAAAGAATTGTGAGCCCCCCCCACCCCCCCCGCCCCCAGGCCTCAAGTAAAAGTCCAGATGTCCCCCGTCAGTAACACCTCGGAGTGCCATAGGAGCGAAGAAGCATGCGTTAACGGAATGCTTCAACAGTGCTAGGGATTTATTTCACGAGACACTGTGCACTCACGTTCGTTGTAACAACTGTCAGAGGGCACTGTATGCCTTCCGACTCCTCTGTTGCGTTTGAGCCACAGGAAGTAAATGCATTCGTTTGATTAAGCTCCGTGAACGTGCAACGACGATGGCGAAGCGCTGCCCTGTTCGCTCGAAAGCTCTCGACTGTACGGCCTTCCAACGGCCTCAGGCTACGCAGTTGTAAACAGCCTTACATTCCATGCTGGTGTGCCCCCAGGTAGGAATTTGGGCTCTTCTGTGAGACACCAAGGTGCGTCCCAAATGAAACCGGCGGGCTCCCCCAGGACGTCTGCGTACGGCAGTCGGTTGCCAGCTGTTTACTTCCAGCCGGAGAAGGAAAAAGAGGACGGCTTTCCCAGGGACAATTCTGGACCCCTGGGACCATCCAGAACCACCAAAGCCTCAACTTTGCACGGCCTGGGGAACGCTCTTCCTCACGTCCAGCAATCCCCACGTCGAAACCTTTCTCAGCGGAGGCAGGCACTCTCTCCCTTGTACTAGATAGCTCGGCAGAGCCTTCCGAGAAACATGCTGCGTCATTCAGCTTGAACGTGGGACGCCGAGGGGAGGGTACGCTTTCTCCCCGTTTGGAGGCGCCTTGCGCTTGGCTTCAAAGCTGCCTGAACAGCACTAGCGGCCCGGCGTCTCTGCACGGCAGGATTGTCGTCGTGGGCCGAGGCTGCGTGTTCTCGCAAAGCGAAAACCGTGCGGGCAATCCCTTTCTAGGAACTCCTCCCACGGCACCCCAGGTTCAGCTCCGGCCGAACGAAAGGTGACCTCAGGCCTCAAGGTAAGTTCCAGTGTTTCACGCCGGGGGAGTTGGGTGTGCGGTGGTTTCCATGAGGCCATACTCCACCACGGAGTGCCTCAACCCCGCGACGCTCCTGGGGGCACACAGGATAGGAGCTCGTTCGCCAATTTCGCAGGATGACTTCTCTCCGTGCCGGAACGGCGGCTCCTGGCTTCTGAGGAACCTTAGCCTAAACAGGCCCCTGGAGAAAGCGCTTCACATTCATAGCAAGGGCAACGTACCGCTCTCCGGCTTGCCCGGGTTGAGCGCCCCAGTCGTCAAAGAGCCTCGCGAAGGCAGTGCTGCGCAGGCTCCCTCTGCCAGTCGCACGGCCTCCTTGACTGAAAGAGAACTGCAGTGCCAAAAGGCACCGTGCTGACGACTGGCTCCAGGAGGGGACTCGGGACAGCACTCTCACAGAAGCGAAAGCTAGGCTGTGGGCCCAGCCTGAGGACCAGCACGTTGTCCACACTTAACACAGCTAAGGCATGAGCCAGACGACAGCCTTGGTCACTGAGGCCTACCTAAGGTACTGCCATACTTACCCACTAGATCCCACGCAGAGGTCCCTGTGCCCAAAAGGGCCTCCATGGAAGGGCCCTGTTCCTCCCGTGGGTTTCCTTGAGGTAATCAGAAACCACTGAGGGTAACTACGTGAGCTCCGCTTTGAAACTGGGCGACCCTGGGCAAACCTTATTCCCCTCCGTGGTAGACGAGGCAGTGGCGGGTCCTAAGCTGCCTGAAGCACACTCCTCGCGCCCACCTTCTCTTTGCTGCCGGAAGGCCTCACATAAGAGGCCTGAGTTTACTCGTGACGGAAGCCGTCTGAGTGTACTCGTGTGAGGCCTGCCGCTCTCAGTTCCTTGCTGGGAGCTTCAGCAAGAGCACTCCGGAGCTCGCCGACAAAAGAATTGTGAGCCCCCCCCACCCCCCCCGCCCCCAGGCCTCAAGTAAAAGTCCAGATGTCCCCCGTCAGTAACACCTCGGAGTGCCATAGGAGCGAAGAAGCATGCGTTAACGGAATGCTTCAACAGTGCTAGGGATTTATTTCACGAGACACTGTGCACTCACGTTCGTTGTAACAACTGTCAGAGGGCACTGTATGCCTTCCGACTCCTCTGTTGCGTTTGAGCCACAGGAAGTAAATGCATTCGTTTGATTAAGCTCCGTGAACGTGCAACGACGATGGCGAAGCGCTGCCCTGTTCGCTCGAAAGCTCTCGACTGTACGGCCTTCCAACGGCCTCAGGCTACGCAGTTGTAAACAGCCTTACATTCCATGCTGGTGTGCCCCCAGGTAGGAATTTGGGCTCTTCTGTGAGACACCAAGTGCGTCCCAAATGAAACCGGCGGGCTCCCCCAGGACGTCTGCGTACGGCAGTCGGTTGCCAGCTGTTTACTTCCAGCCGGAGAAGGAAAAAGAGGACGGCTTTCCCAGGGACAATTCTGGACCCCTGGGACCATCCAGAACCACCAAAGCCTCAACTTTGCACGGCCTGGGGAACGCTCTTCCTCACGTCCAGCAATCCCCACGTCGAAACCTTTCTCAGCGGAGGCAGGCACTCTCTCCCTTGTACTAGATAGCTCGGCAGAGCCTTCCGAGAAACATGCTGCGTCATTCAGCTTGAACGTGGGACGCGGAGGGGAGAGTACGCTTTCTCCCCGTTTGGAGGCGCCTTGCGCTTGGCTTCAAAGCTGCCTGAACAGCACTAGCGGCCCGGCGTCTCTGCACGGCAGGATTGTCGTCGTGGGCCGAGGCTGCGTGTTCTCGCAAAGCGAAAACCGTGCGGGCAATCCCTTTCTAGGAACTCCTCCCACGGCACCCCAGGTTCAGCTCCGGCCGAACGAAAGGTGACCTCAGGCCTCAAGGTAAGTTCCAGTGTTTCACGCCGGGGGAGTTGGGTGTGCGGTGGTTTCCATGAGGCCATACTCCACCACGGAGTGCCTCAACCCCGCGACGCTCCTGGGGGCACACAGGATAGGAGCTCGTTCGCCAATTTCGCAGGATGACTTCTCTCCGTGCCGGAACGGCGGCTCCTGGCTTCTGAGGAACCTTAGCCTAAACAGGCCCCTGGAGAAAGCGCTTCACATTCATAGCAAGGGCAACGTACCGCTCTCCGGCTTGCCCGGGTTGAGCGCCCCAGTCGTCAAAGAGCCTCGCGAAGGCAGTGCTTCGCAGGCTCCCTCTGCCAGTCGCACGGCCTCCTTGACTGAAAGAGAACTGCAGTGCCAAAAGGCACCGTGCTGACGACTGGCTCCAGGAGGGGACTCGGGACAGCACTCTCACAGAAGCGAAAGCTAGGCTGTGGGCCCAGCCTGAGGACCAGCACGTTGTCCACACTTAACACAGCTAAGGCATGAGCCAGACGACAGCCTTGGTCACTGAGGCCTACCTAAGGTACTGCCATACTTACCCACTAGATCCCACGCAGAGGTCCCTGTGCCCAAAAGGGCCTCCATGGAAGGGCCCTGTTCCTCCCGTGGGTTTCCTTGAGGTAATCAGAAACCACTGAGGGTAACTACGTGAGCTCCGCTTTGAAACTGGGCGACCCTGGGCAAACCTTATTCCCCTCCGTGGTAGACGAGACAGTGGCGGGTCCTAAGCTGCCTGAAGCACACTCCTCGCGCCCACCTTCTCTTTGCTGCCGGAAGGCCTCACATAAGAGGCCTGAGTTTACTCGTGACGGAAGCCGTCTGAGTGTACTCGTGTGAGGCCTGCCGCTCTCAGTTCCTTGCTGGGAGCTTCAGCAAGAGCACTCCGGAGCTCGCCGACAAAAGAATTGTGAGCCCCCCCCACCCCCCCCGCCCCCAGGCCTCAAGTAAAAGTCCAGATGTCCCCCGTCAGTAACACCTCGGAGTGCCATAGGAGCGAAGAAGCATGCGTTAACGGAATGCTTCAACAGTGCTAGGGATTTATTTCACGAGACACTGTGCACTCACGTTCGTTGTAACAACTGTCAGAGGGCACTGTATGCCTTCCGACTCCTCTGTTGCGTTTGAGCCACAGGAAGTAAATGCATTCGTTTGATTAAGCTCCGTGAACGTGCAACGACGATGGCGAAGCGCTGCCCTGTTCGCTCGAAAGCTCTCGACTGTACGGCCTTCCAACGGCCTCAGGCTACGCAGTTGTAAACAGCCTTACATTCCATGCTGGTGTGCCCCCAGGTAGGAATTTGGGCTCTTCTGTGAGACACCAAGGTGCGTCCCAAATGAAACCGGCGGGCTCCCCCAGGACGTCTGCGTACGGCAGTCGGTTGCCAGCTGTTTACTTCCAGCCGGAGAAGGAAAAAGAGGACGGCTTTCCCAGGGACAATTCTGGACCCCTGGGACCATCCAGAACCACCAAAGCCTCAACTTTGCACGGCCTGGGGAACGCTCTTCCTCACGTCCAGCAATCCCCACGTCGAAACCTTTCTCAGCGGAGGCAGGCACTCTCTCCCTTGTACTAGATAGCTCGGCAGAGCCTTCCGAGAAACATGCTGCGTCATTCAGCTTGAACGTGGGACGCCGAGGGGAGAGTACGCTTTCTCCCCGTTTGGAGGCGCCTTGCGCTTGGCTTCAAAGCTGCCTGAACAGCACTAGCGGCCCGGCGTCTCTGCACGGCAGGATTGTCGTCGTGGGCCGAGGCTGCGTGTTCTCGCAAAGCGAAAACCGTGCGGGCAATCCCTTTCTAGGAACTCCTCCCACGGCACCCCAGGTTCAGCTCCGGCCGAACGAAAGGTGACCTCAGGCCTCAAGGTAAGTTCCAGTGTTTCACGCCGGGGGAGTTGGGTGTGCGGTGGTTTCCATGAGGCCATACTCCACCACGGAGTGCCTCAACCCCGCGACGCTCCTGGGGGCACACAGGATAGGAGCTCGTTCGCCAATTTCGCAGGATGACTTCTCTCCGTGCCGGAACGGCGGCTCCTGGCTTCTGAGGAACCTTAGCCTAAACAGGCCCCTGGAGAAAGCGCTTCACATTCATAGCAAGGGCAACGTACCGCTCTCCGGCTTGCCCGGGTTGAGCGCCCCAGTCGTCAAAGAGCCTCGCGAAGGCAGTGCTGCGCAGGCTCCCTCTGCCAGTCGCACGGCCTCCTTGACTGAAAGAGAACTGCAGTGCCAAAAGGCACCGTGCTGACGACTGGCTCCAGGAGGGGACTCGGGACAGCACTCTCACAGAAGCGAAAGCTAGGCTGTGGGCCCAGCCTGAGGACCAGCACGTTGTCCACACTTAACACAGCTAAGGCATGAGCCAGACGACAGCCTTGGTCACTGAGGCCTACCTAAGGTACTGCCATACTTACCCACTAGATCCCACGCAGAGGTCCCTGTGCCCAAAAGGGCCTCCATGGAAGGGCCCTGTTCCTCCCGTGGGTTTCCTTGAGGTAATCAGAAACCACTGAGGGTAACTACGTGAGCTCCGCTTTGAAACTGGGCGACCCTGGGCAAACCTTATTCCCCTCCGTGGTAGACGAGACAGTGGCGGGTCCTAAGCTGGCTGAAGCACACTCCTCGCGCCCACCTTCTCTTTGCTGCCGGAAGGCCTCACATAAGAGGCCTGAGTTTACTCGTGACGGAAGCCGTCTGAGTGTACTCGTGTGAGGTCTGCCGCTCTCAGTTCCTTGCTGGGAGCTTCAGCAAGAGCACTCCGGAGCTCGCCGACAAAAGAATTGTGAGCCCCCCCCCCCGCCCCCAGGCCTCAAGTAAAAGTCCAGATGTCCCCCGTCAGTAACACCTCGGAGTGCCATAGGAGCGAAGAAGCATGCGTTAACGGAATGCTTCAACAGTGCTAGGGATTTATTTCACGAGACACTGTGCACTCACGTTCGTTGTAACAACTGTCAAAGGGCAATGTATGCCTTCCGACTCCTCTGTTGCGTTTGAGCCACAGGAAGTAAATTCATTCGTTTGATTAAGCTCCGTGAACGTGCAACGACGATGGCGAAGCGCTGCCCTGTTCGCTCGAAAGCTCTCGACTGTACGGCCTTCCAACGGCCTCAGGCTACGCAGTTGTAAACAGCCTTACATTCCATGCTGGTGTGCCCCCAGGTAGGAATTTGGGCTCTTCTGTGAGACACCAAGGTGCGTCCCAAATGAAACCGGCGGGCTCCCCCAGGACGTCTGCGTACGGCAGTCGGTTGCCAGCTGTTTACTTCCAGCCGGAGAAGGAAAAAGAGGACGGCTTTCCCAGGGACAATTCTGGGCCCTTGGGACCATCCAGAACCACCAAAGCCTCAACTTTGCACGGCCTGGGGAACGCTCTTCCTCACGTCCAGCAATCCCCACGTCGAAACCTTTCTCAGCGGAGGCAGGCACTCTCTCCCTTGTACTAGATAGCTCGGCAGAGCCTTCCGAGAAACATGCTGCGTCATTCAGCTTGAACGTGGGACGCGGAGGGGAGAGTACGCTTTCTCCCCGTTTGGAGGCGCCTTGCGCTTGGCTTCAAAGCTGCCTGAACAGCACTAGCGGCCCGACGTCTCCGCACGGCAGGATTGTCGTCGTGGGCCGAGGCTGCGTGTTCTCTCAAAGCGAAAACCGTGCGGGCAATCCCTTTCTAGGAACTCCTCCCACGGCACCCCAGGTTCAGCTCCGGCCGAACGAAAGGTGACCTCAGGCCTCAAGGTAAGTTCCAGTGTTTCACGTCGGGGGAGTTGGGTGTGCAGTGGTTTCCATGAGGCCATACTCCACCACGGAGTGCCTCAACCCTGCGACGCTCCTGGGGGCACACGGGATAGGAGCTCGTTCGCCAATTTCGCAGGATGACTTCTCTCCGTGCCGGAACGGCGGCTCCTGGCTTCTGAGGAACCTTAGCCTAAACAGGCCCCTGGAGAAAGCTCTTCACATTCATAGCAAGGGCAACGTACCGCTCTCCGGCTTGCCCGGGTTGAGCGCCCCAGTCGTCAAAGAGCCTCGCGAAGGCAGTGCCGCGCAGGCTCCCTCTGCCAGTCGCACGGCCTCCTTGACTGAAAGAGAACTGCAGTGCCAAAAGGCACCGACCGTGCTGACGACTGGCTCCAGGAGGGGACTCGGGACAGCACTCTCACAGAAGCGAAAGCTAGGCTGTGGGCCCAGCCTGAGGACCAGCACGTTGTCCACACTTAACACAGCTAAGGCATGAGCCAGACGACAGCCTTGGTCACTGAGGCCTACCTAAGGTACTGCCATACTTACCCACTAGATCCCACGCAGAGGTCCCTGTGCCCAAAAGGGCCTCCATGGAAGGGCCCTGTTCCTCCCGTGGGTTTCCTTGAGGTAATCACACCACTGAGGATAACTACGTGAGCTCCGCTTTGAAACTGGGCGACCCTGGGCAAACCTTATTCCCCTCCGTGGTAGACGAGACAGTGGCGGGTCCTAAGCTGCCTGAAGCACACTCCTCGCGCCCACCTTCTCTTTGCTGCCGGAAGGCCTCACACAAGAGGCCTGAGTTTACTCGTGACGGAAGCCGTCTGAGTGTACTCGTGTGAGGCCTGCTTCTCTCAGTTCCTTGCTGGGAGCTTCAGCAAGAGCACTCCGGAGCTCGCCGACCAAAGAATTGTGAGCCCCCCCCACCCCACCCCCCGCCCCCAGGCCTCAAGTAAAAGTCCAGATGTCCCCCGTCAGTAACACCTCGGAGTGCCATAGGAGCGAAGAAGCGTGCGTTAACGGAATGCTTCAACAGTGCTAGGGATTTAGTTCACGAGACACTGTGCACTCACGTTCGTTGTAACAACTGTCAGAGGGCACTGTATGCCTTCCGACTCCTCTGTTGCGTTTGAGCCACAGGAAGTAAATGCATTCGTTTGATTAAGCTCCGTGAACGTGCAACGACGATGGCGAAGCGCTGCCCTGTTCGCTCGAAAGCTCTCGACTGTACGGCCTTCCAACGGCCTCAGGCTACGCAGTTGTAAACAGCCTTACATTCCATGCTGGTGTGCCCCCAGGTAGGAATTTGGGCTCTTCTGTGAGACACCAAGGTGCGTCCCAAATGAAACCGGCGGGCTCCCCCAGGACGTCTGCGTACGGCAGTCGGTTGCCAGCTGTTTACTTCCAGCCGGAGAAGGAAAAAGAGGACGGCTTTCCCAGGGACAATTCTGGGCCCTTGGGACCATCCAGAACCACCAAAGCCTCAACTTTGCACGGCCTGGGGAACGCTCTTCCTCACGTCCAGCAATCCCCACGTCGAAACCTTTCTCAGCGGAGGCAGGCACTCTCTCCCTTGTACTAGATAGCTCGGCAGAGCCTTCCGAGAAACATGCTGCGTCATTCAGCTTGAACGTGGGACGCCGAGGGGAGAGTACGCTTTCTCCCCGTTTGGAGGCGCCTTGCGCTTGGCTTCAAAGCTGCCTGAACAGCACTAGCGGCCCGGCGTCTCTGCACGGCAGGATTGTCGTCGTGGGCCGAGGCTGCTTGTTCTCGCAAAGCGAAAACCGTGCGGGCAATCCCTTTCTAGGAACTCCTCCCACGGCACCCCAGGTTCAGCTCCGGCCGAACGAAAGGTGACCTCAGGCCTCAAGGTAAGTTCCAGTGTTTCACGCCGGGGGAGTTGGGTGTGCGGTGGTTTCCATGAGGCCATACTCCACCACGGAGTGCCTCAACCCCGCGACGCTCCTGGGGGCACACAGGATAGGAGCTCGTTCGCCAATTTCGCAGGATGACTTCTCTCCGTGCCGGAACGGCGGCTCCTGGCTTCTGAGGAACCTTAGCCTAAACAGGCCCCTGGAGAAAGCGCTTCACATTCATAGCAAGGGCAACGTACCGCTCTCCGGCTTGCCCGGGTTGAGCGCCCCAGTCGTCAAAGAGCCTCGCGAAGGCAGTGCCGCGCAGGCTCCCTCTGCCAGTCGCACGGCCTCCTTGACTGAAAGAGAACTGCAGTGCCAAAAGGCACCGACCGTGCTGACGACTGGCTCCAGGAGGGGACTCGGGACAGCACTCTCACAGAAGCGAAAGCTAGGCTGTGGGCCCAGCCTGAGGACCAGCACGTTGTCCACACTTAACACAGCTGAGGCATGAGCCAGACGACAGCCTTGGTCACTGAGGCCTACCTAAGGTACTGCCATACTTACCCACTAGATCCCACGCAGAGGTCCCTGTGCCCAAAAGGGCCTCCATGGAAGGGCCCTGTTCCTCCCGTGGGTTTCCTTGAGGTAATCAGACACCACTGAGGATAACTACGTGAGCTCCGCTTTGAAACTGGGCGACCCTGGGCAAACCTTATTCCCCTCCGTGGTAGACGAGACAGTGGCGGGTCCTAAGCTGCCTGAAGCACACTCCTCGCGCCCACCTTCTCTTTGCTGCCGGAAGGCCTCACACAAGAGGCCTGAGTTTACTCGTGACGGAAGCCGTCTGAGTGTACTCGTGTGAGGCCTGCTGCTCTCAGTTCCTTGCTGGGAGCTTCAGCAAGAGCACTCCGGAGCTCGCCGACCAAAGAATTGTGAGCCCCCCCCACCCCACCCCCCGCCCCCAGGCCTCAAGTAAAAGTCCAGATGTCCCCCGTCAGTAACACCTCGGAGTGCCATAGGAGCGAAGAAGCGTGCGTTAACGGAATGCTTCAACAGTGCTAGGGATTTAGTTCACGAGACACTGTGCACTCACGTTCGTTGTAACAACTGTCAGAGGGCACTGTATGCCTTCCGACTCCTCTGTTGCGTTTGAGCCACAGGAAGTAAATGCATTCGTTTGATTAAGCTCCGTGAACGTGCAACGACGATGGCGAAGCGCTGCCCTGTTCGCTCGAAAGCTCTCGACTGTACGGCCTTCCAACGGCCTCAGGCTACGCAGTTGTAAACAGCCTTACATTCCATGCTGGTGTGCCCCCAGGTAGGAATTTGGGCTCTTCTGTGAGACACCAAGGTGCGTCCCAAATGAAACCGGCGGGCTCCCCCAGGACGTCTGCGTACGGCAGTCGGTTGCCAGCTGTTTACTTCCAGCCGGAGAAGGAAAAAGAGGACGGCTTTCCCAGGGACAATTCTGGACCCCTGGGACCATCCAGAACCACCAAAGCCTCAACTTTGCACGGCCTGGGGAACGCTCTTCCTCACGTCCGGCAATCCCCACGTCGAAACCTTTCTCAGCGGAGGCAGGCACTCTCTCCCTTGTACTAGATAGCTCGGCAGAGCCTTCCGAGAAACATGCTGCGTCATTCAGCTTGAACGTGGGACGCCGAGGAGAGAGTACGCTTTCTCCCCGTTTGGAGGCGCCTTGCGCTTGGCTTCAAAGCTGCCTGAACAGCACTAGCGGCCCGGCGTCTCTGCACGGCAGGATTGTCGTCGTGGGCCGAGGCTGCGTGTTCTCGCAAAGCGAAAACCGTGCGGGCAATCCCTTTCTAGGAACTCCTCCCACGGCACCCCAGGTTCAGCTCCGGCCGAACGAAAGGTGACCTCAGGCCTCAAGGTAAGTTCCAGTGTTTCACGCCGGGGGAGTTGGGTGTGCGGTGGTTTCCATGAGGCCAAACTCCACCACGGAGTGCCTCAACCCCGCGACGCTCCTGGGGGCACACAGGATAGGAGCTCGTTCGCCAATTTCGCAGGATGACTTCTCTCCGTGCCGGAACGGCGGCTCCTGGCTTCTGAGGAACCTTAGCCTAAACAGGCCCCTGGAGAAAGCGCTTCACATTCATAGCAAGGGCAACGTACCGCTCTCCGGCTTGCCCGGGTTGAGCGCCCCAGTCGTCAAAGAGCCTCGCGAAGGCAGTGCTGCGCAGGCTCCCTCTGCCAGTCGCACGGCCTCCTTGACTGAAAGACAACTGCAGTGCCAAAAGGCACCGTGCTGACGACTGGCTCCAGGAGGGGACTCGGGACAGCACTCTCACAGAAGCGAAAGCTAGGCTGTGGGCCCAGCCTGAGGACCAGCACGTTGTCCACACTTAACACAGCTAAGGCATGAGCCAGACGACAGCCTTGGTCACTGAGGCCTACCTAAGGTACTGCCATACTTACCCACTAGATCCCACGCAGAGGTCCCTGTGCCCAAAAGGGCCTCCATGGAAGGGCCCTGTTCCTCCCGTGGGTTTCCTTGAGGTAATCAGAAACCACTGAGGGTAACTACGTGAGCTCCGCTTTGAAACTGGGCGACCCTGGGCAAACCTTATTCCCCTCCGTGGTAGACGAGGCAGTGGCGGGTCCTAAGCTGCCTGAAGCACACTCCTCGCGCCCACCTTCTCTTTGCTGCCGGAAGGCCTCACATAAGAGGCCTGAGTTTACTCGTGACGGAAGCCGTCTGAGTGTACTCGTGTGAGGCCTGCCGCTCTCAGTTCCTTGCTGGGAGCTTCAGCAAGAGCACTCCGGAGCTCGCCGACAAAAGAATTGTGAGCCCCCCCCAGCCCCCCCGCCCCCAGGCCTCAAGTAAAAGTCCAGATGTCCCCCGTCAGTAACACCTCGGAGTGCCATAGGAGCGAAGAAGCGTGCGTTAACGGAATGCTTCAACAGTGCTAGGGATTTAGTTCACGAGACACTGTGCACTCACGTTCGTTGTAACAACTGTCAGAGGGCACTGTATGCCTTCCGACTCCTCTGTTGCGTTTGAGCCACAGGAAGTAAATGCATTCGTTTGATTAAGCTCCGTGAACGTGCAACGACGATGGCGAAGCGCTGCCCTGTTCGCTCGAAAGCTCTCGACTGTACGGCCTTCCAACGGCCTCAGGCTACGCAGTTGTAAACAGCCTTACATTCCATGCTGGTGTGCCCCCAGGTAGGAATTTGGGCTCTTCTGTGAGACACCAAGGTGCGTCCCAAATGAAACCGGCGGGCTCCCCCAGGACGTCTGCGTACGGCAGTCGGTTGCCAGCTGTTTACTTCCAGCCGGAGAAGGAAAAAGAGGACGGCTTTCCCAGGGACAATTCTGGACCCCTGGGACCATCCAGAACCACCAAAGCCTCAACTTTGCACGGCCTGGGGAACGCTCTTCCTCACGTCCGGCAATCCCCACGTCGAAACCTTTCTCAGCGGAGGCAGGCACTCTCTCCCTTGTACTAGATAGCTCGGCAGAGCCTTCCGAGAAACATGCTGCGTCATTCAGCTTGAACGTGGGACGCCGAGGGGAGAGTACGCTTTCTCCCCGTTTGGAGGCGCCTTGCGCTTGGCTTCAAAGCTGCCTGAACAGCACTAGCGGCCCGGCGTCTCTGCACGGCAGGATTGTCGTCGTGGGCCGAGGCTGCGTGTTCTCGCAAAGCGAAAACCGTGCGGGCAATCCCTTTCTAGGAACTCCTCCCACGGCACCCCAGGTTCAGCTCCGGCCGAACGAAAGGTGACCTCAGGCCTCAAGGTAAGTTCCAGTGTTTCACGCCGGGGGAGTTGGGTGTGCGGTGGTTTCCATGAGGCCATACTCCACCACGGAGTGCCTCAACCCCGCGACGCTCCTGGGGGCACACAGGATAGGAGCTCGTTCGCCAATTTCGCAGGATGACTTCTCTCCGTGCCGGAACGGCGGCTCCTGGCTTCTGAGGAACCTTAGCCTAAACAGGCCCCTGGAGAAAGCGCTTCACATTCATAGCAAGGGCAACGTACCGCTCTCCGGCTTGCCCGGGTTGAGCGCCCCAGTCGTCAAAGAGCCTCGCAAAGGCAGTGCTGCGCAGGCTCCCTCTGCCAGTCGCACGGCCTCCTTGACTGAAAGAGAACTGCAGTGCCGAAAGGCACCGTGCTGACGACTGGCTCCAGGAGGGGACTCGGGACAGCACTCTCACAGAAGCGAAAGCTAGGCTGTGGGCCCAGCCTGAGGACCAGCACGTTGTCCACACTTAACACAGCTAAGGCATGAGCCAGACGACAGCCTTGGTCACTGAGGCCTACCTAAGGTACTGCCATACTTACCCACTAGATCCCACGCAGAGGTCCCTGTGCCCAAAAGGGCCTCCATGGAAGGGCCCTGTTCCTCCCGTGGGTTTCCTTGAGGTAATCAGAAACCACTGAGGGTAACTACGTGAGCTCCGCTTTGAAACTGGGCGACCCTGGGCAAACCTTATTCCCCTCCGTGGTAGACGAGGCAGTGGCGGGTCCTAAGCTGCCTGAAGCACACTCCTCGCGCCCACCTTCTCTTTGCTGCCGGAAGGCCTCACATAAGAGGCCTGAGTTTACTCGTGACGGAAGCCGTCTGAGTGTACTCGTGTGAGGCCTGCCGCTCTCAGTTCCTTGCTGGGAGCTTCAGCAAGAGCACTCCGGAGCTCGCCGACAAAAGAATTGTGAGCCCCCCCCACCCCCCCCGCCCCCAGGCCTCAAGTAAAAGTCCAGATGTCCCCCGTCAGTAACACCTCGGAGTGCCATAGGAGCGAAGAAGCATGCGTTAACGGAATGCTTCAACAGTGCTAGGGATTTAGTTCACGAGACACTGTGCACTCACGTTCGTTGTAACAACTGTCAGAGGGCACTGTATGCCTTCCGACTCCTCTGTTGCGTTTGAGCCACAGGAAGTAAATGCATTCGTTTGATTAAGCTCCGTGAACGTGCAACGACGATGGCGAAGCGCTGCCCTGTTCGCTCGAAAGCTCTCGACTGTACGGCCTTCCAACGGCCTCAGGCTACGCAGTTGTAAACAGCCTTACATTCCATGCTGGTGTGCCCCCAGGTAGGAATTTGGGCTCTTCTGTGAGACACCAAGGTGCGTCCCAAATGAAACCGGCGGGCTCCCCCAGGACGTCTGCGTACGGCAGTCGGTTGCCAGCTGTTTACTTCCAGCCGGAGAAGGAAAAAGAGGACGGCTTTCCCAGGGACAATTCTGGACCCCTGGGACCATCCAGAACCACCAAAGCCTCAACTTTGCACGGCCTGGGGAACGCTCTTCCTCACGTCCGGCAATCCCCACGTCGAAACCTTTCTCAGCGGAGGCAGGCACTCTCTCCCTTGTACTAGATAGCTCGGCAGAGCCTTCCGAGAAACATGCTGCGTCATTCAGCTTGAACGTGGGACGCCGAGGGGAGAGTACGCTTTCTCCCCGTTTGGAGGCGCCTTGCGCTTGGCTTCAAAGCTGCCTGAACAGCACTAGCGGCCCGGCGTCTCTGCACGGCAGGATTGTCGTCGTGGGCCGAGGCTGCGTGTTCTCGCAAAGCGAAAACCGTGCGGGCAATCCCTTTCTAGGAACTCCTCCCACGGCACCCCAGGTTCAGCTCCGGCCGAACGAAAGGTGACCTCAGGCCTCAAGGTAAGTTCCAGTGTTTCACGCCGGGGGAGTTGGGTGTGCGGTGGTTTCCATGAGGCCAAACTCCACCACGGAGTGCCTCAACCCCGCGACGCTCCTGGGGGCACACAGGATAGAGGCTCGTTCGCCAATTTCGCAGGATGACTTCTCTCCGTGCCGGAACGGCGGCTCCTGGCTTCTGAGGAACCTTAGCCTAAACAGGCCCCTGGAGAAAGCGCTTCACATTCATAGCAAGGGCAACGTACCGCTCTCCGGCTTGCCCGGGTTGAGCGCCCCAGTCGTCAAAGAGCCTCGCGAAGGCAGTGCCGCGCAGGCTCCCTCTGCCAGTCGCACGGCCTCCTTGACTGAAAGAGAACTGCAGTGCCAAAAGGCACCGTGCTGACGACTGGCTCCAGGAGGGGACTCGGGACAGCACTCTCACAGAAGCGAAAGCTAGGCTGTGGGCCCAGCCTGAGGACCAGCACGTTGTCCACACTTAACACAGCTAAGGCATGAGCCAGACGACAGCCTTGGTCACTGAGGCCTACCTAAGGTACTGCCATACTTACCCACTAGATCCCACGCAGAGGTCCCTGTGCCCAAAAGGGCCTCCATGGAAGGGCCCTGTTCCTCCCGTGGGTTTCCTTGAGGTAATCAGAAACCACTGAGGGTAACTACGTGAGCTCCGCTTTGAAACTGGGCGACCCTGGGCAAACCTTATTCCCCTCCGTGGTAGACGAGGCAGTGGCGGGTCCTAAGCTGCCTGAAGCACACTCCTCGCGCCCACCTTCTCTTTGCTGCCGGAAGGCCTCACATAAGAGGCCTGAGTTTACTCGTGACGGAAGCCGTCTGAGTGTACTCGTGTGAGGCCTGCCGCTCTCAGTTCCTTGCTGGGAGCTTCAGCAAGAGCACTCCGGAGCTCGCCGACAAAAGAATTGTGAGCCCCCCCCAGCCCCCCCGCCCCCAGGCCTCAAGTAAAAGTCCAGATGTCCCCCGTCAGTAACACCTCGGAGTGCCATAGGAGCGAAGAAGCGTGCGTTAACGGAATGCTTCAACAGTGCTAGGGATTTAGTTCACGAGACACTGTGCACTCACGTTCGTTGTAACAACTGTCAGAGGGCACTGTATGCCTTCCGACTCCTCTGTTGCGTTTGAGCCACAGGAAGTAAATGCATTCGTTTGATTAAGCTCCGTGAACGTGCAACGACGATGGCGAAGCGCTGCCCTGTTCGCTCGAAAGCTCTCGACTGTACGGCCTTCCAACGGCCTCAGGCTACGCAGTTGTAAACAGCCTTACATTCCATGCTGGTGTGCCCCCAGGTAGGAATTTGGGCTCTTCTGTGAGACACCAAGGTGCGTCCCAAATGAAACCGGCGGGCTCCCCCAGGACGTCTGCGTACGGCAGTCGGTTGCCAGCTGTTTACTTCCAGCCGGAGAAGGAAAAAGAGGACGGCTTTCCCAGGGACAATTCTGGACCCCTGGGACCATCCAGAACCACCAAAGCCTCAACTTTGCACGGCCTGGGGAACGCTCTTCCTCACGTCCGGCAATCCCCACGTCGAAACCTTTCTCAGCGGAGGCAGGCACTCTCTCCCTTGTACTAGATAGCTCGGCAGAGCCTTCCGAGAAACATGCTGCGTCATTCAGCTTGAACGTGGGACGCCGAGGGGAGAGTACGCTTTCTCCCCGTTTGGAGGCGCCTTGCGCTTGGCTTCAAAGCTGCCTGAACAGCACTAGCGGCCCGGCGTCTCTGCACGGCAGGATTGTCGTCGTGGGCCGAGGCTGCGTGTTCTCGCAAAGCGAAAACCGTGCGGGCAATCCCTTTCTAGGAACTCCTCCCACGGCACCCCAGGTTCAGCTCCGGCCGAACGAAAGGTGACCTCAGGCCTCAAGGTAAGTTCCAGTGTTTCACGCCGGGGGAGTTGGGTGTGCGGTGGTTTCCATGAGGCCATACTCCACCACGGAGTGCCTCAACCCCGCGACGCTCCTGGGGGCACACAGGATAGGAGCTCGTTCGCCAATTTCGCAGGATGACTTCTCTCCGTGCCGGAACGGCGGCTCCTGGCTTCTGAGGAACCTTAGCCTAAACAGGCCCCTGGAGAAAGCGCTTCACATTCATAGCAAGGGCAACGTACCGCTCTCCGGCTTGCCCGGGTTGAGCGCCCCAGTCGTCAAAGAGCCTCGCAAAGGCAGTGCTGCGCAGGCTCCCTCTGCCAGTCGCACGGCCTCCTTGACTGAAAGAGAACTGCAGTGCCGAAAGGCACCGTGCTGACGACTGGCTCCAGGAGGGGACTCGGGACAGCACTCTCACAGAAGCGAAAGCTAGGCTGTGGGCCCAGCCTGAGGACCAGCACGTTGTCCACACTTAACACAGCTAAGGCATGAGCCAGACGACAGCCTTGGTCACTGAGGCCTACCTAAGGTACTGCCATACTTACCCACTAGATCCCACGCAGAGGTCCCTGTGCCCAAAAGGGCCTCCATGGAAGGGCCCTGTTCCTCCCGTGGGTTTCCTTGAGGTAATCAGAAACCACTGAGGGTAACTACGTGAGCTCCGCTTTGAAACTGGGCGACCCTGGGCAAACCTTATTCCCCTCCGTGGTAGACGAGGCAGTGGCGGGTCCTAAGCTGCCTGAAGCACACTCCTCGCGCCCACCTTCTCTTTGCTGCCGGAAGGCCTCACATAAGAGGCCTGAGTTTACTCGTGACGGAAGCCGTCTGAGTGTACTCGTGTGAGGCCTGCCGCTCTCAGTTCCTTGCTGGGAGCTTCAGCAAGAGCACTCCGGAGCTCGCCGACAAAAGAATTGTGAGCCCCCCCCACCCCCCCCGCCCCCAGGCCTCAAGTAAAAGTCCAGATGTCCCCCGTCAGTAACACCTCGGAGTGCCATAGGAGCGAAGAAGCATGCGTTAACGGAATGCTTCAACAGTGCTAGGGATTTAGTTCACGAGACACTGTGCACTCACGTTCGTTGTAACAACTGTCAGAGGGCACTGTATGCCTTCCGACTCCTCTGTTGCGTTTGAGCCACAGGAAGTAAATGCATTCGTTTGATTAAGCTCCGTGAACGTGCAACGACGATGGCGAAGCGCTGCCCTGTTCGCTCGAAAGCTCTCGACTGTACGGCCTTCCAACGGCCTCAGGCTACGCAGTTGTAAACAGCCTTACATTCCATGCTGGTGTGCCCCCAGGTAGGAATTTGGGCTCTTCTGTGAGACACCAAGGTGCGTCCCAAATGAAACCGGCGGGCTCCCCCAGGACGTCTGCGTACGGCAGTCGGTTGCCAGCTGTTTACTTCCAGCCGGAGAAGGAAAAAGAGGACGGCTTTCCCAGGGACAATTCTGGACCCCTGGGACCATCCAGAACCACCAAAGCCTCAACTTTGCACGGCCTGGGGAACGCTCTTCCTCACGTCCGGCAATCCCCACGTCGAAACCTTTCTCAGCGGAGGCAGGCACTCTCTCCCTTGTACTAGATAGCTCGGCAGAGCCTTCCGAGAAACATGCTGCGTCATTCAGCTTGAACGTGGGACGCCGAGGGGAGAGTACGCTTTCTCCCCGTTTGGAGGCGCCTTGCGCTTGGCTTCAAAGCTGCCTGAACAGCACTAGCGGCCCGGCGTCTCTGCACGGCAGGATTGTCGTCGTGGGCCGAGGCTGCGTGTTCTCGCAAAGCGAAAACCGTGCGGGCAATCCCTTTCTAGGAACTCCTCCCACGGCACCCCAGGTTCAGCTCCGGCCGAACGAAAGGTGACCTCAGGCCTCAAGGTAAGTTCCAGTGTTTCACGCCGGGGGAGTTGGGTGTGCGGTGGTTTCCATGAGGCCAAACTCCACCACGGAGTGCCTCAACCCCGCGACGCTCCTGGGGGCACACAGGATAGAGGCTCGTTCGCCAATTTCGCAGGATGACTTCTCTCCGTGCCGGAACGGCGGCTCCTGGCTTCTGAGGAACCTTAGCCTAAACAGGCCCCTGGAGAAAGCGCTTCACATTCATAGCAAGGGCAACGTACCGCTCTCCGGCTTGCCCGGGTTGAGCGCCCCAGTCGTCAAAGAGCCTCGCGAAGGCAGTGCCGCGCAGGCTCCCTCTGCCAGTCGCACGGCCTCCTTGACTGAAAGAGAACTGCAGTGCCAAAAGGCACCGTGCTGACGACTGGCTCCAGGAGGGGACTCGGGACAGCACTCTCACAGAAGCGAAAGCTAGGCTGTGGGCCCAGCCTGAGGACCAGCACGTTGTCCACACTTAACACAGCTAAGGCATGAGCCAGACGACAGCCTTGGTCACTGAGGCCTACCTAAGGTACTGCCATACTTACCCACTAGATCCCACGCAGAGGTCCCTGTGCCCAAAAGGGCCTCCATGGAAGGGCCCTGTTCCTCCCGTGGGTTTCCTTGAGGTAATCAGAAACCACTGAGGGTAACTACGTGAGCTCCGCTTTGAAACTGGGCGACCCTGGGCAAACCTTATTCCCCTCCGTGGTAGACGAGGCAGTGGCGGGTCCTAAGCTGCCTGAAGCACACTCCTCGCGCCCACCTTCTCTTTGCTGCCGGAAGGCCTCACATAAGAGGCCTGAGTTTACTCGTGACGGAAGCCGTCTGAGTGTACTCGTGTGAGGCCTGCCGCTCTCAGTTCCTTGCTGGGAGCTTCAGCAAGAGCACTCCGGAGCTCGCCGACAAAAGAATTGTGAGCCCCCCCCACCCCCCCCGCCCCCAGGCCTCAAGTAAAAGTCCAGATGTCCCCCGTCAGTAACACCTCGGAGTGCCATAGGAGCGAAGAAGCGTGCGTTAACGGAATGCTTCAACAGTGCTAGGGATTTAGTTCACGAGACACTGTGCACTCACGTTCGTTGTAACAACTGTCAGAGGGCACTGTATGCCTTCCGACTCCTCTGTTGCGTTTGAGCCACAGGAAGTAAATGCATTCGTTTGATTAAGCTCCGTGAACGTGCAACGACGATGGCGAAGCGCTGCCCTGTTCGCTCGAAAGCTCTCGACTGTACGGCCTTCCAACGGCCTCAGGCTACGCAGTTGTAAACAGCCTTACATTCCATGCTGGTGTGCCCCCAGGTAGGAATTTGGGCTCTTCTGTGAGACACCAAGGTGCGTCCCAAATGAAACCGGCGGGCTCCCCCAGGACGTCTGCGTACGGCAGTCGGTTGCCAGCTGTTTACTTCCAGCCGGAGAAGGAAAAAGAGGACGGCTTTCCCAGGGACAATTCTGGACCCCTGGGACCATCCAGAACCACCAAAGCCTCAACTTTGCACGGCCTGGGGAACGCTCTTCCTCACGTCCGGCAATCCCCACGTCGAAACCTTTCTCAGCGGAGGCAGGCACTCTCTCCCTTGTACTAGATAGCTCGGCAGAGCCTTCCGAGAAACATGCTGCGTCATTCAGCTTGAACGTGGGACGCCGAGGGGAGAGTACGCTTTCTCCCCGTTTGGAGGCGCCTTGCGCTTGGCTTCAAAGCTGCCTGAACAGCACTAGCGGCCCGGCGTCTCTGCACGGCAGGATTGTCGTCGTGGGCCGAGGCTGCGTGTTCTCGCAAAGCGAAAACCGTGCGGGCAATCCCTTTCTAGGAACTCCTCCCACGGCACCCCAGGTTCAGCTCCGGCCGAACGAAAGGTGACCTCAGGCCTCAAGGTAAGTTCCAGTGTTTCACGCCGGGGGAGTTGGGTGTGCGGTGGTTTCCATGAGGCCATACTCCACCACGGAGTGCCTCAACCCCGCGACGCTCCTGGGGGCACACAGGATAGGAGCTCGTTCGCCAATTTCGCAGGATGACTTCTCTCCGTGCCGGAACGGCGGCTCCTGGCTTCTGAGGAACCTTAGCCTAAACAGGCCCCTGGAGAAAGCGCTTCACATTCATAGCAAGGGCAACGTACCGCTCTCCGGCTTGCCCGGGTTGAGCGCCCCAGTCGTCAAAGAGCCTCGCGAAGGCAGTGCCGCGCAGGCTCCCTCTGCCAGTCGCACGGCCTCCTTGACTGAAAGAGAACTGCAGTGCCAAAAGGCACCGACCGTGCTGACGACTGGCTCCAGGAGGGGACTCGGGACAGCACTCTCACAGAAGCGAAAGCTAGGCTGTGGGCCCAGCCTGAGGACCAGCACGTTGTCCACACTTAACACAGCTGAGGCATGAGCCAGACGACAGCCTTGGTCACTGAGGCCTACCTAAGGTACTGCCATACTTACCCACTAGATCCCACGCAGAGGTCCCTGTGCCCAAAAGGGCCTCCATGGAAGGGCCCTGTTCCTCCCGTGGGTTTCCTTGAGGTAATCAGACACCACTGAGGATAACTACGTGAGCTCCGCTTTGAAACTGGGCGACCCTGGGCAAACCTTATTCCCCTCCGTGGTAGACGAGACAGTGGCGGGTCCTAAGCTGCCTGAAGCACACTCCTCGCGCCCACCTTCTCTTTGCTGCCGGAAGGCCTCACACAAGAGGCCTGAGTTTACTCGTGACGGAAGCCGTCTGAGTGTACTCGTGTGAGGCCTGCTGCTCTCAGTTCCTTGCTGGGAGCTTCAGCAAGAGCACTCCGGAGCTCGCCGACCAAAGAATTGTGAGCCCCCCCCACCCCACCCCCCGCCCCCAGGCCTCAAGTAAAAGTCCAGATGTCCCCCGTCAGTAACACCTCGGAGTGCCATAGGAGCGAAGAAGCGTGCGTTAACGGAATGCTTCAACAGTGCTAGGGATTTAGTTCACGAGACACTGTGCACTCACGTTCGTTGTAACAACTGTCAGAGGGCACTGTATGCCTTCCGACTCCTCTGTTGCGTTTGAGCCACAGGAAGTAAATGCATTCGTTTGATTAAGCTCCGTGAACGTGCAACGACGATGGCGAAGCGCTGCCCTGTTCGCTCGAAAGCTCTCGACTGTACGGCCTTCCAACGGCCTCAGGCTACGCAGTTGTAAACAGCCTTACATTCCATGCTGGTGTGCCCCCAGGTAGGAATTTGGGCTCTTCTGTGAGACACCAAGGTGCGTCCCAAATGAAACCGGCGGGCTCCCCCAGGACGTCTGCGTACGGCAGTCGGTTGCCAGCTGTTTACTTCCAGCCGGAGAAGGAAAAAGAGGACGGCTTTCCCAGGGACAATTCTGGACCCCTGGGACCATCCAGAACCACCAAAGCCTCAACTTTGCACGGCCTGGGGAACGCTCTTCCTCACGTCCGGCAATCCCCACGTCGAAACCTTTCTCAGCGGAGGCAGGCACTCTCTCCCTTGTACTAGATAGCTCGGCAGAGCCTTCCGAGAAACATGCTGCGTCATTCAGCTTGAACGTGGGACGCCGAGGAGAGAGTACGCTTTCTCCCCGTTTGGAGGCGCCTTGCGCTTGGCTTCAAAGCTGCCTGAACAGCACTAGCGGCCCGGCGTCTCTGCACGGCAGGATTGTCGTCGTGGGCCGAGGCTGCGTGTTCTCGCAAAGCGAAAACCGTGCGGGCAATCCCTTTCTAGGAACTCCTCCCACGGCACCCCAGGTTCAGCTCCGGCCGAACGAAAGGTGACCTCAGGCCTCAAGGTAAGTTCCAGTGTTTCACGCCGGGGGAGTTGGGTGTGCGGTGGTTTCCATGAGGCCAAACTCCACCACGGAGTGCCTCAACCCCGCGACGCTCCTGGGGGCACACAGGATAGGAGCTCGTTCGCCAATTTCGCAGGATGACTTCTCTCCGTGCCGGAACGGCGGCTCCTGGCTTCTGAGGAACCTTAGCCTAAACAGGCCCCTGGAGAAAGCGCTTCACATTCATAGCAAGGGCAACGTACCGCTCTCCGGCTTGCCCGGGTTGAGCGCCCCAGTCGTCAAAGAGCCTCGCGAAGGCAGTGCTGCGCAGGCTCCCTCTGCCAGTCGCACGGCCTCCTTGACTGAAAGACAACTGCAGTGCCAAAAGGCACCGTGCTGACGACTGGCTCCAGGAGGGGACTCGGGACAGCACTCTCACAGAAGCGAAAGCTAGGCTGTGGGCCCAGCCTGAGGACCAGCACGTTGTCCACACTTAACACAGCTAAGGCATGAGCCAGACGACAGCCTTGGTCACTGAGGCCTACCTAAGGTACTGCCATACTTACCCACTAGATCCCACGCAGAGGTCCCTGTGCCCAAAAGGGCCTCCATGGAAGGGCCCTGTTCCTCCCGTGGGTTTCCTTGAGGTAATCAGAAACCACTGAGGGTAACTACGTGAGCTCCGCTTTGAAACTGGGCGACCCTGGGCAAACCTTATTCCCCTCCGTGGTAGACGAGGCAGTGGCGGGTCCTAAGCTGCCTGAAGCACACTCCTCGCGCCCACCTTCTCTTTGCTGCCGGAAGGCCTCACATAAGAGGCCTGAGTTTACTCGTGACGGAAGCCGTCTGAGTGTACTCGTGTGAGGCCTGCCGCTCTCAGTTCCTTGCTGGGAGCTTCAGCAAGAGCACTCCGGAGCTCGCCGACAAAAGAATTGTGAGCCCCCCCCAGCCCCCCCGCCCCCAGGCCTCAAGTAAAAGTCCAGATGTCCCCCGTCAGTAACACCTCGGAGTGCCATAGGAGCGAAGAAGCGTGCGTTAACGGAATGCTTCAACAGTGCTAGGGATTTAGTTCACGAGACACTGTGCACTCACGTTCGTTGTAACAACTGTCAGAGGGCACTGTATGCCTTCCGACTCCTCTGTTGCGTTTGAGCCACAGGAAGTAAATGCATTCGTTTGATTAAGCTCCGTGAACGTGCAACGACGATGGCGAAGCGCTGCCCTGTTCGCTCGAAAGCTCTCGACTGTACGGCCTTCCAACGGCCTCAGGCTACGCAGTTGTAAACAGCCTTACATTCCATGCTGGTGTGCCCCCAGGTAGGAATTTGGGCTCTTCTGTGAGACACCAAGGTGCGTCCCAAATGAAACCGGCGGGCTCCCCCAGGACGTCTGCGTACGGCAGTCGGTTGCCAGCTGTTTACTTCCAGCCGGAGAAGGAAAAAGAGGACGGCTTTCCCAGGGACAATTCTGGACCCCTGGGACCATCCAGAACCACCAAAGCCTCAACTTTGCACGGCCTGGGGAACGCTCTTCCTCACGTCCGGCAATCCCCACGTCGAAACCTTTCTCAGCGGAGGCAGGCACTCTCTCCCTTGTACTAGATAGCTCGGCAGAGCCTTCCGAGAAACATGCTGCGTCATTCAGCTTGAACGTGGGACGCCGAGGGGAGAGTACGCTTTCTCCCCGTTTGGAGGCGCCTTGCGCTTGGCTTCAAAGCTGCCTGAACAGCACTAGCGGCCCGGCGTCTCTGCACGGCAGGATTGTCGTCGTGGGCCGAGGCTGCGTGTTCTCGCAAAGCGAAAACCGTGCGGGCAATCCCTTTCTAGGAACTCCTCCCACGGCACCCCAGGTTCAGCTCCGGCCGAACGAAAGGTGACCTCAGGCCTCAAGGTAAGTTCCAGTGTTTCACGCCGGGGGAGTTGGGTGTGCGGTGGTTTCCATGAGGCCATACTCCACCACGGAGTGCCTCAACCCCGCGACGCTCCTGGGGGCACACAGGATAGGAGCTCGTTCGCCAATTTCGCAGGATGACTTCTCTCCGTGCCGGAACGGCGGCTCCTGGCTTCTGAGGAACCTTAGCCTAAACAGGCCCCTGGAGAAAGCGCTTCACATTCATAGCAAGGGCAACGTACCGCTCTCCGGCTTGCCCGGGTTGAGCGCCCCAGTCGTCAAAGAGCCTCGCAAAGGCAGTGCTGCGCAGGCTCCCTCTGCCAGTCGCACGGCCTCCTTGACTGAAAGAGAACTGCAGTGCCGAAAGGCACCGTGCTGACGACTGGCTCCAGGAGGGGACTCGGGACAGCACTCTCACAGAAGCGAAAGCTAGGCTGTGGGCCCAGCCTGAGGACCAGCACGTTGTCCACACTTAACACAGCTAAGGCATGAGCCAGACGACAGCCTTGGTCACTGAGGCCTACCTAAGGTACTGCCATACTTACCCACTAGATCCCACGCAGAGGTCCCTGTGCCCAAAAGGGCCTCCATGGAAGGGCCCTGTTCCTCCCGTGGGTTTCCTTGAGGTAATCAGAAACCACTGAGGGTAACTACGTGAGCTCCGCTTTGAAACTGGGCGACCCTGGGCAAACCTTATTCCCCTCCGTGGTAGACGAGGCAGTGGCGGGTCCTAAGCTGCCTGAAGCACACTCCTCGCGCCCACCTTCTCTTTGCTGCCGGAAGGCCTCACATAAGAGGCCTGAGTTTACTCGTGACGGAAGCCGTCTGAGTGTACTCGTGTGAGGCCTGCCGCTCTCAGTTCCTTGCTGGGAGCTTCAGCAAGAGCACTCCGGAGCTCGCCGACAAAAGAATTGTGAGCCCCCCCCACCCCCCCCGCCCCCAGGCCTCAAGTAAAAGTCCAGATGTCCCCCGTCAGTAACACCTCGGAGTGCCATAGGAGCGAAGAAGCATGCGTTAACGGAATGCTTCAACAGTGCTAGGGATTTAGTTCACGAGACACTGTGCACTCACGTTCGTTGTAACAACTGTCAGAGGGCACTGTATGCCTTCCGACTCCTCTGTTGCGTTTGAGCCACAGGAAGTAAATGCATTCGTTTGATTAAGCTCCGTGAACGTGCAACGACGATGGCGAAGCGCTGCCCTGTTCGCTCGAAAGCTCTCGACTGTACGGCCTTCCAACGGCCTCAGGCTACGCAGTTGTAAACAGCCTTACATTCCATGCTGGTGTGCCCCCAGGTAGGAATTTGGGCTCTTCTGTGAGACACCAAGGTGCGTCCCAAATGAAACCGGCGGGCTCCCCCAGGACGTCTGCGTACGGCAGTCGGTTGCCAGCTGTTTACTTCCAGCCGGAGAAGGAAAAAGAGGACGGCTTTCCCAGGGACAATTCTGGACCCCTGGGACCATCCAGAACCACCAAAGCCTCAACTTTGCACGGCCTGGGGAACGCTCTTCCTCACGTCCGGCAATCCCCACGTCGAAACCTTTCTCAGCGGAGGCAGGCACTCTCTCCCTTGTACTAGATAGCTCGGCAGAGCCTTCCGAGAAACATGCTGCGTCATTCAGCTTGAACGTGGGACGCCGAGGGGAGAGTACGCTTTCTCCCCGTTTGGAGGCGCCTTGCGCTTGGCTTCAAAGCTGCCTGAACAGCACTAGCGGCCCGGCGTCTCTGCACGGCAGGATTGTCGTCGTGGGCCGAGGCTGCGTGTTCTCGCAAAGCGAAAACCGTGCGGGCAATCCCTTTCTAGGAACTCCTCCCACGGCACCCCAGGTTCAGCTCCGGCCGAACGAAAGGTGACCTCAGGCCTCAAGGTAAGTTCCAGTGTTTCACGCCGGGGGAGTTGGGTGTGCGGTGGTTTCCATGAGGCCAAACTCCACCACGGAGTGCCTCAACCCCGCGACGCTCCTGGGGGCACACAGGATAGAGGCTCGTTCGCCAATTTCGCAGGATGACTTCTCTCCGTGCCGGAACGGCGGCTCCTGGCTTCTGAGGAACCTTAGCCTAAACAGGCCCCTGGAGAAAGCGCTTCACATTCATAGCAAGGGCAACGTACCGCTCTCCGGCTTGCCCGGGTTGAGCGCCCCAGTCGTCAAAGAGCCTCGCGAAGGCAGTGCCGCGCAGGCTCCCTCTGCCAGTCGCACGGCCTCCTTGACTGAAAGAGAACTGCAGTGCCAAAAGGCACCGTGCTGACGACTGGCTCCAGGAGGGGACTCGGGACAGCACTCTCACAGAAGCGAAAGCTAGGCTGTGGGCCCAGCCTGAGGACCAGCACGTTGTCCACACTTAACACAGCTAAGGCATGAGCCAGACGACAGCCTTGGTCACTGAGGCCTACCTAAGGTACTGCCATACTTACCCACTAGATCCCACGCAGAGGTCCCTGTGCCCAAAAGGGCCTCCATGGAAGGGCCCTGTTCCTCCCGTGGGTTTCCTTGAGGTAATCAGAAACCACTGAGGGTAACTACGTGAGCTCCGCTTTGAAACTGGGCGACCCTGGGCAAACCTTATTCCCCTCCGTGGTAGACGAGGCAGTGGCGGGTCCTAAGCTGCCTGAAGCACACTCCTCGCGCCCACCTTCTCTTTGCTGCCGGAAGGCCTCACATAAGAGGCCTGAGTTTACTCGTGACGGAAGCCGTCTGAGTGTACTCGTGTGAGGCCTGCCGCTCTCAGTTCCTTGCTGGGAGCTTCAGCAAGAGCACTCCGGAGCTCGCCGACAAAAGAATTGTGAGCCCCCCCCACCCCCCCCGCCCCCAGGCCTCAAGTAAAAGTCCAGATGTCCCCCGTCAGTAACACCTCGGAGTGCCATAGGAGCGAAGAAGCGTGCGTTAACGGAATGCTTCAACAGTGCTAGGGATTTAGTTCACGAGACACTGTGCACTCACGTTCGTTGTAACAACTGTCAGAGGGCACTGTATGCCTTCCGACTCCTCTGTTGCGTTTGAGCCACAGGAAGTAAATGCATTCGTTTGATTAAGCTCCGTGAACGTGCAACGACGATGGCGAAGCGCTGCCCTGTTCGCTCGAAAGCTCTCGACTGTACGGCCTTCCAACGGCCTCAGGCTACGCAGTTGTAAACAGCCTTACATTCCATGCTGGTGTGCCCCCAGGTAGGAATTTGGGCTCTTCTGTGAGACACCAAGGTGCGTCCCAAATGAAACCGGCGGGCTCCCCCAGGACGTCTGCGTACGGCAGTCGGTTGCCAGCTGTTTACTTCCAGCCGGAGAAGGAAAAAGAGGACGGCTTTCCCAGGGACAATTCTGGACCCCTGGGACCATCCAGAACCACCAAAGCCTCAACTTTGCACGGCCTGGGGAACGCTCTTCCTCACGTCCGGCAATCCCCACGTCGAAACCTTTCTCAGCGGAGGCAGGCACTCTCTCCCTTGTACTAGATAGCTCGGCAGAGCCTTCCGAGAAACATGCTGCGTCATTCAGCTTGAACGTGGGACGCCGAGGGGAGAGTACGCTTTCTCCCCGTTTGGAGGCGCCTTGCGCTTGGCTTCAAAGCTGCCTGAACAGCACTAGCGGCCCGGCGTCTCTGCACGGCAGGATTGTCGTCGTGGGCCGAGGCTGCGTGTTCTCGCAAAGCGAAAACCGTGCGGGCAATCCCTTTCTAGGAACTCCTCCCACGGCACCCCAGGTTCAGCTCCGGCCGAACGAAAGGTGACCTCAGGCCTCAAGGTAAGTTCCAGTGTTTCACGCCGGGGGAGTTGGGTGTGCGGTGGTTTCCATGAGGCCATACTCCACCACGGAGTGCCTCAACCCCGCGACGCTCCTGGGGGCACACAGGATAGGAGCTCGTTCGCCAATTTCGCAGGATGACTTCTCTCCGTGCCGGAACGGCGGCTCCTGGCTTCTGAGGAACCTTAGCCTAAACAGGCCCCTGGAGAAAGCGCTTCACATTCATAGCAAGGGCAACGTACCGCTCTCCGGCTTGCCCGGGTTGAGCGCCCCAGTCGTCAAAGAGCCTCGCGAAGGCAGTGCCGCGCAGGCTCCCTCTGCCAGTCGCACGGCCTCCTTGACTGAAAGAGAACTGCAGTGCCAAAAGGCACCGTGCTGACGACTGGCTCCAGGAGGGGACTCGGGACAGCACTCTCACAGAAGCGAAAGCTAGGCTGTGGGCCCAGCCTGAGGACCAGCACGTTGTCCACACTTAACACAGCTAAGGCATGAGCCAGACGACAGCCTTGGTCACTGAGGCCTACCTAAGGTACTGCCATACTTACCCACTAGATCCCACGCAGAGGTCCCTGTGCCCAAAAGGGCCTCCATGGAAGGGCCCTGTTCCTCCCGTGTGTTTCCTTGAGGTAATCAGAAACCACTGAGGGTAACTACGTGAGCTCCGCTTTGAAACTGGGCGACCCTGGGCAAACCTTATTCCCCTCCGTGGTAGACGAGGCAGTGGCGGGTCCTAAGCTGCCTGAAGCACACTCCTCGCGCCCACCTTCTCTTTGCTGCCGGAAGGCCTCACATAAGAGGCCTGAGTTTACTCGTGACGGAAGCCGTCTGAGTGTACTCGTGTGAGGCCTGCCGCTCTCAGTTCCTTGCTGGGAGCTTCAGCAAGAGCACTCCGGAGCTCGCCGACAAAAGAATTGTGAGCCCCCCCCACCCCCCCCGCCCCCAGGCCTCAAGTAAAAGTCCAGATGTCCCCCGTCAGTAACACCTCGGAGTGCCATAGGAGCGAAGAAGCATGCGTTAACGGAATGCTTCAACAGTGCTAGGGATTTATTTCACGAGACACTGTGCACTCACGTTCGTTGTAACAACTGTCAGAGGGCACTGTATGCCTTCCGACTCCTCTGTTGCGTTTGAGCCACAGGAAGTAAATGCATTCGTTTGATTAAGCTCCGTGAACGTGCAACGACGATGGCGAAGCGCTGCCCTGTTCGCTCGAAAGCTCTCGACTGTACGGCCTTCCAACGGCCTCAGGCTACGCAGTTGTAAACAGCCTTACATTCCATGCTGGTGTGCCCCCAGGTAGGAATTTGGGCTCTTCTGTGAGACACCAAGGTGCGTCCCAAATGAAACCGGCGGGCTCCCCCAGGACGTCTGCGTACGGCAGTCGGTTGCCAGCTGTTTACTTCCAGCCGGAGAAGGAAAAAGAGGACGGCTTTCCCAGGGACAATTCTGGACCCCTGGGACCATCCAGAACCACCAAAGCCTCAACTTTGCACGGCCTGGGGAACGCTCTTCCTCACGTCCAGCAATCCCCACGTCGAAACCTTTCTCAGCGGAGGCAGGCACTCTCTCCCTTGTACTAGATAGCTCGGCAGAGCCTTCCGAGAAACATGCTGCGTCATTCAGCTTGAACGTGGGACGCCGAGGGGAGGGTACGCTTTCTCCCCGTTTGGAGGCGCCTTGCGCTTGGCTTCAAAGCTGCCTGAACAGCACTAGCGGCCCGGCGTCTCTGCACGGCAGGATTGTCGTCGTGGGCCGAGGCTGCGTGTTCTCGCAAAGCGAAAACCGTGCGGGCAATCCCTTTCTAGGAACTCCTCCCACGGCACCCCAGGTTCAGCTCCGGCCGAACGAAAGGTGACCTCAGGCCTCAAGGTAAGTTCCAGTGTTTCACGCCGGGGGAGTTGGGTGTGCGGTGGTTTCCATGAGGCCATACTCCACCACGGAGTGCCTCAACCCCGCGACGCTCCTGGGGGCACACAGGATAGGAGCTCGTTCGCCAATTTCGCAGGATGACTTCTCTCCGTGCCGGAACGGCGGCTCCTGGCTTCTGAGGAACCTTAGCCTAAACAGGCCCCTGGAGAAAGCGCTTCACATTCATAGCAAGGGCAACGTACCGCTCTCCGGCTTGCCCGGGTTGAGCGCCCCAGTCGTCAAAGAGCCTCGCGAAGGCAGTGCCGCGCAGGCTCCCTCTGCCAGTCGCACGGCCTCCTTGACTGAAAGAGAACTGCAGTGCCAAAAGGCACCGTGCTGACGACTGGCTCCAGGAGGGGACTCGGGACAGCACTCTCACAGAAGCGAAAGCTAGGCTGTGGGCCCAGCCTGAGGACCAGCACGTTGTCCACACTTAACACAGCTAAGGCATGAGCCAGACGACAGCCTTGGTCACTGAGGCCTACCTAAGGTACTGCCATACTTACCCACTAGATCCCACGCAGAGGTCCCTGTGCCCAAAAGGGCCTCCATGGAAGGGCCCTGTTCCTCCCGTGGGTTTCCTTGAGGTAATCAGAAACCACTGAGGGTAACTACGTGAGCTCCGCTTTGAAACTGGGCGACCCTGGGCAAACCTTATTCCCCTCCGTGGTAGACGAGGCAGTGGCGGGTCCTAAGCTGCCTGAAGCACACTCCTCGCGCCCACCTTCTCTTTGCTGCCGGAAGGCCTCACATAAGAGGCCTGAGTTTACTCGTGACGGAAGCCGTCTGAGTGTACTCGTGTGAGGCCTGCCGCTCTCAGTTCCTTGCTGGGAGCTTCAGCAAGAGCACTCCGGAGCTCGCCGACAAAAGAATTGTGAGCCCCCCCCACCCCCCCCGCCCCCAGGCCTCAAGTAAAAGTCCAGATGTCCCCCGTCAGTAACACCTCGGAGTGCCATAGGAGCGAAGAAGCATGCGTTAACGGAATGCTTCAACAGTGCTAGGGATTTAGTTCACGAGACACTGTGCACTCACGTTCGTTGTAACAACTGTCAGAGGGCACTGTATGCCTTCCGACTCCTCTGTTGCGTTTGAGCCACAGGAAGTAAATGCATTCGTTTGATTAAGCTCCGTGAACGTGCAACGACGATGGCGAAGCGCTGCCCTGTTCGCTCGAAAGCTCTCGACTGTACGGCCTTCCAACGGCCTCAGGCTACGCAGTTGTAAACAGCCTTACATTCCATGCTGGTGTGCCCCCAGGTAGGAATTTGGGCTCTTCTGTGAGACACCAAGGTGCGTCCCAAATGAAACCGGCGGGCTCCCCCAGGACGTCTGCGTACGGCAGTCGGTTGCCAGCTGTTTACTTCCAGCCGGAGAAGGAAAAAGAGGACGGCTTTCCCAGGGACAATTCTGGACCCCTGGGACCATCCAGAACCACCAAAGCCTCAACTTTGCACGGCCTGGGGAACGCTCTTCCTCACGTCCAGCAATCCCCACGTCGAAACCTTTCTCAGCGGAGGCAGGCACTCTCTCCCTTGTACTAGATAGCTCGGCAGAGCCTTCCGAGAAACATGCTGCGTCATTCAGCTTGAACGTGGGACGCCGAGGGGAGGGTACGCTTTCTCCCCGTTTGGAGGCGCCTTGCGCTTGGCTTCAAAGCTGCCTGAACAGCACTAGCGGCCCGGCGTCTCTGCACGGCAGGATTGTCGTCGTGGGCCGAGGCTGCGTGTTCTCGCAAAGCGAAAACCGTGCGGGCAATCCCTTTCTAGGAACTCCTCCCACGGCACCCCAGGTTCAGCTCCGGCCGAACGAAAGGTGACCTCAGGCCTCAAGGTAAGTTCCAGTGTTTCACGCCGGGGGAGTTGGGTGTGCGGTGGTTTCCATGAGGCCATACTCCACCACGGAGTGCCTCAACCCCGCGACGCTCCTGGGGGCACACAGGATAGGAGCTCGTTCGCCAATTTCGCAGGATGACTTCTCTCCGTGCCGGAACGGCGGCTCCTGGCTTCTGAGGAACCTTAGCCTAAACAGGCCCCTGGAGAAAGCGCTTCACATTCATAGCAAGGGCAACGTACCGCTCTCCGGCTTGCCCGGGTTGAGCGCCCCAGTCGTCAAAGAGCCTCGCGAAGGCAGTGCCGCGCAGGCTCCCTCTGCCAGTCGCACGGCCTCCTTGACTGAAAGAGAACTGCAGTGCCAAAAGGCACCGTGCTGACGACTGGCTCCAGGAGGGGACTCGGGACAGCACTCTCACAGAAGCGAAAGCTAGGCTGTGGGCCCAGCCTGAGGACCAGCACGTTGTCCACACTTAACACAGCTAAGGCATGAGCCAGACGACAGCCTTGGTCACTGAGGCCTACCTAAGGTACTGCCATACTTACCCACTAGATCCCACGCAGAGGTCCCTGTGCCCAAAAGGGCCTCCATGGAAGGGCCCTGTTCCTCCCGTGGGTTTCCTTGAGGTAATCAGAAACCACTGAGGGTAACTACGTGAGCTCCGCTTTGAAACTGGGCGACCCTGGGCAAACCTTATTCCCCTCCGTGGTAGACGAGGCAGTGGCGGGTCCTAAGCTGCCTGAAGCACACTCCTCGCGCCCACCTTCTCTTTGCTGCCGGAAGGCCTCACACAAGAGGCCTGAGTTTACTCGTGACGGAAGCCGTCTGAGTGTACTCGTGTGAGGCCTGCCGCTCTCAGTTCCTTGCTGGGAGCTTCAGCAAGAGCACTCCGGAGCTCGCCGACAAAAGAATTGTGAGCCCCCCCCACCCCCCCCGCCCCCAGGCCTCAAGTAAAAGTCCAGATGTCCCCCGTCAGTAACACCTCGGAGTGCCATAGGAGCGAAGAAGCGTGCGTTAACGGAATGCTTCAACAGTGCTAGGGATTTAGTTCACGAGACACTGTGCACTCACGTTCGTTGTAACAACTGTCAGAGGGCACTGTATGCCTTCCGACTCCTCTGTTGCGTTTGAGCCACAGGAAGTAAATGCATTCGTTTGATTAAGCTCCGTGAACGTGCAACGACGATGGCGAAGCGCTGCCCTGTTCGCTCGAAAGCTCTCGACTGTACGGCCTTCCAACGGCCTCAGGCTACGCAGTTGTAAACAGCCTTACATTCCATGCTGGTGTGCCCCCAGGTAGGAATTTGGGCTCTTCTGTGAGACACCAAGGTGCGTCCCAAATGAAACCGGCGGGCTCCCCCAGGACGTCTGCGTACGGCAGTCGGTTGCCAGCTGTTTACTTCCAGCCGGAGAAGGAAAAAGAGGACGGCTTTCCCAGGGACCAATTCTGGACCCCTGGGACCATCCAGTACCACCAAAGCCTCAACTTTGCACGGCCTGGGGAACGCTCTTCCTCACGTCCAGCAATCCCCACGTCGAAACCTTTCTCAGCGGAGGCAGGCACTCTCTCCCTTGTACTAGATAGCTCGGCAGAGCCTTCCGAGAAACATGCTGCGTCATTCAGCTTGAACGTGGGACGCCGAAGGTAGGGTACGCTTTCTCCCCGTTTGGAGGCGCCTTGCGCTTGGCTTCAAAGCTGCCTGAACAGCACTAGCGGCCCGGCGTCTCTGCACGGCAGGATTGTCGTCGTGGGCCGAGGCTGCGTGTTCTCTCAAAGCGAAAACCGTGCGGGCAATCCCTTTCTAGGAACTCCTCCCACGGCACCCCAGGTTCAGCTCCGGCCGAACGAAAGGTGACCTCAGGCCTCAAGGTAAGTTCCAGTGTTTCACGCCGGGGGAGTTGGGTGTGCGGTGGTTTCCATGAGGCCATACTCCACCACGGAGTGCCTCAACCCCGCGACGCTCCTGGGGGCACACAGGATAGGAGCTCGTTCGCCAATTTCGCAGGATGACTTCTCTCCGTGCCGGAACGGCGGCTCCTGGCTTCTGAGGAACCTTAGCCTAAACAGGCCCCTGGAGAAAGCGCTTCACATTCATAGCAAGGGCAACGTACCGCTCTCCGGCTTGCCCGGGTTGAGCGCCCCAGTCGTCAAAGAGCCTCGCGAAGGCAGTGCCGCGCAGGCTCCCTCTGCCAGTCGCACGGCCTCCTTGACTGAAAGAGAACTGCAGTGCCAAAAGGCACCGTGCTGACGACTGGCTCCAGGAGGGGACTCGGGACAGCACTCTCACAGAAGCGAAAGCTAGGCTGTGGGCCCAGCCTGAGGACCAGCACGTTGTCCACACTTAACACAGCTAAGGCATGAGCCAGACGACAGCCTTGGTCACTGAGGCCTACCTAAGGTACTGCCATACTTACCCACTAGATCCCACGCAGAGGTCCCTGTGCCCAAAAGGGCCTCCATGGAAGGGCCCTGTTCCTCCCGTGGGTTTCCTCGAGGTAATCAGAAACCACTGAGGGTAACTACGTGAGCTCCGCTTTGAAACTGGGCGACCCTGGGCAAACCTTATTCCCCTCCGTGGTAGACGAGGCAGTGGCGGGTCCTAAGCTGCCTGAAGCACACTCCTCGCGCCCACCTTCTCTTTGCTGCCGGAAGGCCTCACATAAGAGGCCTGAGTTTACTCGTGACGGAAGCCGTCTGAGTGTACTCGTGTGAGGCCTGCCGCTCTCAGTTCCTTGCTGGGAGCTTCAGCAAGAGCACTCCGGAGCTCGCCGACAAAAGAATTGTGAGCCCCCCCACCCCCCCCGCCCCCAGGCCTCAAGTAAAAGTCCAGATGTCCCCCGTCAGTAACACCTCGGAGTGCCATAGGAGCGAAGAAGCATGCGTTAACGGAATGCTTCAACAGTGCTAGGGATTTATTTCACGAGACACTGTGCACTCACGTTCGTTGTAACAACTGTCAGAGGGCACTGTATGCCTTCCGACTCCTCTGTTGCGTTTGAGCCACAGGAAGTAAATGCATTCGTTTGATTAAGCTCCGTGAACGTGCAACGACGATGGCGAAGCGCTGCCCTGTTCGCTCGAAAGCTCTCGACTGTACGGCCTTCCAACGGCCTCAGGCTACGCAGTTGTAAACAGCCTTACATTCCATGCTGGTGTGCCCCCAGGTAGGAATTTGGGCTCTTCTGTGAGACACCAAGGTGCGTCCCAAATGAAACCGGCGGGCTCCCCCAGGACGTCTGCGTACGGCAGTCGGTTGCCAGCTGTTTACTTCCAGCCGGAGAAGGAAAAAGAGGACGGCTTTCCCAGGGACAATTCTGGACCCCTGGGACCATCCAGAACCACCAAAGCCTCAACTTTGCACGGCCTGGGGAACGCTCTTCCTCACGTCCAGCAATCCCCACGTCGAAACCTTTCTCAGCGGAGGCAGGCACTCTCTCCCTTGTACTAGATAGCTCGGCAGAGCCTTCCGAGAAACATGCTGCGTCATTCAGCTTGAACGTGGGACGCCGAGGGGAGGGTACGCTTTCTCCCCGTTTGGAGGCGCCTTGCGCTTGGCTTCAAAGCTGCCTGAACAGCACTAGCGGCCCGGCGTCTCTGCACGGCAGGATTGTCGTCGTGGGCCGAGGCTGCGTGTTCTCTCAAAGCGAAAACCGTGCGGGCAATCCCTTTCTAGGAACTCCTCCCACGGCACCCCAGGTTCAGCTCCGGCCGAACGAAAGGTGACCTCAGGCCTCAAGGTAAGTTCCAGTGTTTCACGCCGGGGGAGTTGGGTGTGCGGTGGTTTCCATGAGGCCATACTCCACCACGGAGTGCCTCAACCCCGCGACGCTCCTGGGGGCACACAGGATAGGAGCTCGTTCGCCAATTTCGCAGGATGACTTCTCTCCGTGCCGGAACGGCGGCTCCTGGCTTCTGAGGAACCTTAGCCTAAACAGGCCCCTGGAGAAAGCGCTTCACATTCATAGCAAGGGCAACGTACCGCTCTCCGGCTTGCCCGGGTTGAGCGCCCCAGTCGTCAAAGAGCCACGCGAAGGCAGTGCCGCGCAGGCTCCCTCTGCCAGTCGCACGGCCTCCTTGACTGAAAGAGAACTGCAGTGCCAAAAGGCACCGTGCTGACGACTGGCTCCAGGAGGGGACTCGGGACAGCACTCTCACAGAAGCGAAAGCTAGGCTGTGGGCCCAGCCTGAGGACCAGCACGTTGTCCACACTTAACACAGCTAAGGCATGAGCCAGACGACAGCCTTGGTCACTGAGGCCTACCTAAGGTACTGCCATACTTACCCACTAGATCCCACGCAGAGGTCCCTGTGCCCAAAAGGGCCTCCATGGAAGGGCCCTGTTCCTCCCGTGGGTTTCCTCGAGGTAATCAGAAACCACTGAGGGTAACTACGTGAGCTCCGCTTTGAAACTGGGCGACCCTGGGCAAACCTTATTCCCCTCCGTGGTAGACGAGGCAGTGGCGGGTCCTAAGCTGCCTGAAGCACACTCCTCGCGCCCACCTTCTCTTTGCTGCCGGAAGGCCTCACACAAGAGGCCTGAGTTTACTCGTGACGGAAGCCGTCTGAGTGTACTCGTGTGAGGCCTGCCGCTCTCAGTTCCTTGCTGGGAGCTTCAGCAAGAGCACTCCGGAGCTCGCCGACAAAAGAATTGTGAGCCCCCCCCACCCCCCCCGCCCCCAGGCCTCAAGTAAAAGTCCAGATGTCCCCCGTCAGTAACACCTCGGAGTGCCATAGGAGCGAAGAAGCATGCGTTAACGGAATGCTTCAACAGTGCTAGGGATTTATTTCACGAGACACTGTGCACTCACGTTCGTTGTAACAACTGTCAGAGGGCACTGTATGCCTTCCGACTCCTCTGTTGCGTTTGAGCCACAGGAAGTAAATGCATTCGTTTGATTAAGCTCCGTGAACGTGCAACGACGATGGCGAAGCGCTGCCCTGTTCGCTCGAAAGCTCTCGACTGTACGGCCTTCCAACGGCCTCAGGCTACGCAGTTGTAAACAGCCTTACATTCCATGCTGGTGTGCCCCCAGGTAGGAATTTGGGCTCTTCTGTGAGACACCAAGGTGCGTCCCAAATGAAACCGGCGGGCTCCCCCAGGACGTCTGCGTACGGCAGTCGGTTGCCAGCTGTTTACTTCCAGCCGGAGAAGGAAAAAGAGGACGGCTTTCCCAGGGACAATTCTGGACCCCTGGGACCATCCAGAACCACCAAAGCCTCAACTTTGCACGGCCTGGGGAACGCTCTTCCTCACGTCCAGCAATCCCCACGTCGAAACCTTTCTCAGCGGAGGCAGGCACTCTCTCCCTTGTACTAGATAGCTCGGCAGAGCCTTCCGAGAAACATGCTGCGTCATTCAGCTTGAACGTGGGACGCCGAGGGGAGGGTACGCTTTCTCCCCGTTTGGAGGCGCCTTGCGCTTGGCTTCAAAGCTGCCTGAACAGCACTAGCGGCCCGGCGTCTCTGCACGGCAGGATTGTCGTCGTGGGCCGAGGCTGCGTGTTCTCTCAAAGCGAAAACCGTGCGGGCAATCCCTTTCTAGGAACTCCTCCCACGGCACCCCAGGTTCAGCTCCGGCCGAACGAAAGGTGACCTCAGGCCTCAAGGTAAGTTCCAGTGTTTCACGCCGGGGGAGTTGGGTGTGCGGTGGTTTCCATGAGGCCATACTCCACCACGGAGTGCCTCAACCCCGCGACGCTCCTGGGGGCACACAGGATAGGAGCTCGTTCGCCAATTTCGCAGGATGACTTCTCTCCGTGCCGGAACGGCGGCTCCTGGCTTCTGAGGAACCTTAGCCTAAACAGGCCCCTGGAGAAAGCGCTTCACATTCATAGCAAGGGCAACGTACCGCTCTCCGGCTTGCCCGGGTTGAGCGCCCCAGTCGTCAAAGAGCCTCGCGAAGGCAGTGCCGCGCAGGCTCCCTCTGCCAGTCGCACGGCCTCCTTGACTGAAAGAGAACTGCAGTGCCAAAAGGCACCGTGCTGACGACTGGCTCCAGGAGGGGACTCGGGACAGCACTCTCACAGAAGCGAAAGCTAGGCTGTGGGCCCAGCCTGAGGACCAGCACGTTGTCCACACTTAACACAGCTAAGGCATGAGCCAGACGACAGCCTTGGTCACTGAGGCCTACCTAAGGTACTGCCATACTTACCCACTAGATCCCACGCAGAGGTCCCTGTGCCCAAAAGGGCCTCCATGGAAGGGCCCTGTTCCTCCCGTGTGTTTCCTTGAGGTAATCAGAAACCACTGAGGGTAACTACGTGAGCTCCGCTTTGAAACTGGGCGACCCTGGGCAAACCTTATTCCCCTCCGTGGTAGACGAGGCAGTGGCGGGTCCTAAGCTGCCTGAAGCACACTCCTCGCGCCCACCTTCTCTTTGCTGCCGGAAGGCCTCACATAAGAGGCCTGAGTTTACTCGTGACGGAAGCCGTCTGAGTGTACTCGTGTGAGGCCTGCCGCTCTCAGTTCCTTGCTGGGAGCTTCAGCAAGAGCACTCCGGAGCTCGCCGACAAAAGAATTGTGAGCCCCCCCCACCCCCCCCGCCCCCAGGCCTCAAGTAAAAGTCCAGATGTCCCCCGTCAGTAACACCTCGGAGTGCCATAGGAGCGAAGAAGCATGCGTTAACGGAATGCTTCAACAGTGCTAGGGATTTATTTCACGAGACACTGTGCACTCACGTTCGTTGTAACAACTGTCAGAGGGCACTGTATGCCTTCCGACTCCTCTGTTGCGTTTGAGCCACAGGAAGTAAATGCATTCGTTTGATTAAGCTCCGTGAACGTGCAACGACGATGGCGAAGCGCTGCCCTGTTCGCTCGAAAGCTCTCGACTGTACGGCCTTCCAACGGCCTCAGGCTACGCAGTTGTAAACAGCCTTACATTCCATGCTGGTGTGCCCCCAGGTAGGAATTTGGGCTCTTCTGTGAGACACCAAGGTGCGTCCCAAATGAAACCGGCGGGCTCCCCCAGGACGTCTGCGTACGGCAGTCGGTTGCCAGCTGTTTACTTCCAGCCGGAGAAGGAAAAAGAGGACGGCTTTCCCAGGGACAATTCTGGACCCCTGGGACCATCCAGAACCACCAAAGCCTCAACTTTGCACGGCCTGGGGAACGCTCTTCCTCACGTCCAGCAATCCCCACGTCGAAACCTTTCTCAGCGGAGGCAGGCACTCTCTCCCTTGTACTAGATAGCTCGGCAGAGCCTTCCGAGAAACATGCTGCGTCATTCAGCTTGAACGTGGGACGCCGAGGGGAGGGTACGCTTTCTCCCCGTTTGGAGGCGCCTTGCGCTTGGCTTCAAAGCTGCCTGAACAGCACTAGCGGCCCGGCGTCTCTGCACGGCAGGATTGTCGTCGTGGGCCGAGGCTGCGTGTTCTCGCAAAGCGAAAACCGTGCGGGCAATCCCTTTCTAGGAACTCCTCCCACGGCACCCCAGGTTCAGCTCCGGCCGAACGAAAGGTGACCTCAGGCCTCAAGGTAAGTTCCAGTGTTTCACGCCGGGGGAGTTGGGTGTGCGGTGGTTTCCATGAGGCCATACTCCACCACGGAGTGCCTCAACCCCGCGACGCTCCTGGGGGCACACAGGATAGGAGCTCGTTCGCCAATTTCGCAGGATGACTTCTCTCCGTGCCGGAACGGCGGCTCCTGGCTTCTGAGGAACCTTAGCCTAAACAGGCCCCTGGAGAAAGCGCTTCACATTCATAGCAAGGGCAACGTACCGCTCTCCGGCTTGCCCGGGTTGAGCGCCCCAGTCGTCAAAGAGCCTCGCGAAGGCAGTGCCGCGCAGGCTCCCTCTGCCAGTCGCACGGCCTCCTTGACTGAAAGAGAACTGCAGTGCCAAAAGGCACCGTGCTGACGACTGGCTCCAGGAGGGGACTCGGGACAGCACTCTCACAGAAGCGAAAGCTAGGCTGTGGGCCCAGCCTGAGGACCAGCACGTTGTCCACACTTAACACAGCTAAGGCATGAGCCAGACGACAGCCTTGGTCACTGAGGCCTACCTAAGGTACTGCCATACTTACCCACTAGATCCCACGCAGAGGTCCCTGTGCCCAAAAGGGCCTCCATGGAAGGGCCCTGTTCCTCCCGTGGGTTTCCTCGAGGTAATCAGAAACCACTGAGGGTAACTACGTGAGCTCCGCTTTGAAACTGGGCGACCCTGGGCAAACCTTATTCCCCTCCGTGGTAGACGAGGCAGTGGCGGGTCCTAAGCTGCCTGAAGCACACTCCTCGCGCCCACCTTCTCTTTGCTGCCGGAAGGCCTCACACAAGAGGCCTGAGTTTACTCGTGACGGAAGCCGTCTGAGTGTACTCGTGTGAGGCCTGCCGCTCTCAGTTCCTTGCTGGGAGCTTCAGCAAGAGCACTCCGGAGCTCGCCGACAAAAGAATTGTGAGCCCCCCCCACCCCCCCCGCCCCCAGGCCTCAAGTAAAAGTCCAGATGTCCCCCGTCAGTAACACCTCGCAGTGCCATAGGAGCGAAGAAGCATGCGTTAACGGAATGCTTCAACAGTGCTAGGGATTTATTTCACGAGACACTGTGCACTCACGTTCGTTGTAACAACTGTCAGAGGGCACTGTATGCCTTCCGACTCCTCTGTTGCGTTTGAGCCACAGGAAGTAAATGCATTCGTTTGATTAAGCTCCGTGAACGTGCAACGACGATGGCGAAGCGCTGCCCTGTTCGCTCGAAAGCTCTCGACTGTACGGCCTTCCAACGGCCTCAGGCTACGCAGTTGTAAACAGCCTTACATTCCATGCTGGTGTGCCCCCAGGTAGGAATTTGGGCTCTTCTGTGAGACACCAAGGTGCGTCCCAAATGAAACCGGCGGGCTCCCCCAGGACGTCTGCGTACGGCAGTCGGTTGCCAGCTGTTTACTTCCAGCCGGAGAAGGAAAAAGAGGACGGCTTTCCCAGGGACAATTCTGGACCCCTGGGACCATCCAGAACCACCAAAGCCTCAACTTTGCACGGCCTGGGGAACGCTCTTCCTCACGTCCAGCAATCCCCACGTCGAAACCTTTCTCAGCGGAGGCAGGCACTCTCTCCCTTGTACTAGATAGCTCGGCAGAGCCTTCCGAGAAACATGCTGCGTCATTCAGCTTGAACGTGGGACGCCGAGGGGAGGGTACGCTTTCTCCCCGTTTGGAGGCGCCTTGCGCTTGGCTTCAAAGCTGCCTGAACAGCACTAGCGGCCCGGCGTCTCTGCACGGCAGGATTGTCGTCGTGGGCCGAGGCTGCGTGTTCTCGCAAAGCGAAAACCGTGCGGGCAATCCCTTTCTAGGAACTCCTCCCACGGCACCCCAGGTTCAGCTCCGGCCGAACGAAAGGTGACCTCAGGCCTCAAGGTAAGTTCCAGTGTTTCACGCCGGGGGAGTTGGGTGTGCGGTGGTTTCCATGAGGCCATACTCCACCACGGAGTGCCTCAACCCCGCGACGCTCCTGGGGGCACACAGGATAGGAGCTCGTTCGCCAATTTCGCAGGATGACTTCTCTCCGTGCCGGAACGGCGGCTCCTGGCTTCTGAGGAACCTTAGCCTAAACAGGCCCCTGGAGAAAGCGCTTCACATTCATAGCAAGGGCAACGTACCGCTCTCCGGCTTGCCCGGGTTGAGCGCCCCAGTCGTCAAAGAGCCTCGCGAAGGCAGTGCCGCGCAGGCTCCCTCTGCCAGTCGCACGGCCTCCTTGACTGAAAGAGAACTGCAGTGCCAAAAGGCACCGTGCTGACGACTGGCTCCAGGAGGGGACTCGGGACAGCACTCTCACAGAAGCGAAAGCTAGGCTGTGGGCCCAGCCTGAGGACCAGCACGTTGTCCACACTTAACACAGCTAAGGCATGAGCCAGACGACAGCCTTGGTCACTGAGGCCTACCTAAGGTACTGCCATACTTACCCACTAGATCCCACGCAGAGGTCCCTGTGCCCAAAAGGGCCTCCATGGAAGGGCCCTGTTCCTCCCGTGTGTTTCCTCGAGGTAATCAGAAACCACTGAGGGTAACTACGTGAGCTCCGCTTTGAAACTGGGCGACCCTGGGCAAACCTTATTCCCCTCCGTGGTAGACGAGGCAGTGGCGGGTCCTAAGCTGCCTGAAGCACACTCCTCGCGCCCACCTTCTCTTTGCTGCCGGAAGGCCTCACATAAGAGGCCTGAGTTTACTCGTGACGGAAGCCGTCTGAGTGTACTCGTGTGAGGCCTGCCGCTCTCAGTTCCTTGCTGGGAGCTTCAGCAAGAGCACTCCGGAGGCTCGCCGACAAAAGAATTGTGAGCCCCCCCCACCCCCCCCGCCCCCAGGCCTCAAGTAAAAGTCCAGATGTCCCCCGTCAGTAACACCTCGGAGTGCCATAGGAGCGAAGAAGCATGCGTTAACGGAATGCTTCAACAGTGCTAGGGATTTATTTCACGAGACACTGTGCACTCACGTTCGTTGTAACAACTGTCAGAGGGCACTGTATGCCTTCCGACTCCTCTGTTGCGTTTGAGCCACAGGAAGTAAATGCATTCGTTTGATTAAGCTCCGTGAACGTGCAACGACGATGGCGAAGCGCTGCCCTGTTCGCTCGAAAGCTCTCGACTGTACGGCCTTCCAACGGCCTCAGGCTACGCAGTTGTAAACAGCCTTACATTCCATGCTGGTGTGCCCCCAGGTAGGAATTTGGGCTCTTCTGTGAGACACCAAGGTGCGTCCCAAATGAAACCGGCGGGCTCCCCCAGGACGTCTGCGTACGGCAGTCGGTTGCCAGCTGTTTACTTCCAGCCGGAGAAGGAAAAAGAGGACGGCTTTCCCAGGGACAATTCTGGACCCCTGGGACCATCCAGAACCACCAAAGCCTCAACTTTGCACGGCCTGGGGAACGCTCTTCCTCACGTCCAGCAATCCCCACGTCGAAACCTTTCTCAGCGGAGGCAGGCACTCTCTCCCTTGTACTAGATAGCTCGGCAGAGCCTTCCGAGAAACATGCTGCGTCATTCAGCTTGAACGTGGGACGCCGAGGGGAGGGTACGCTTTCTCCCCGTTTGGAGGCGCCTTGCGCTTGGCTTCAAAGCTGCCTGAACAGCACTAGCGGCCCGGCGTCTCTGCACGGCAGGATTGTCGTCGTGGGCCGAGGCTGCGTGTTCTCGCAAAGCGAAAACCGTGCGGGCAATCCCTTTCTAGGAACTCCTCCCACGGCACCCCAGGTTCAGCTCCGGCCGAACGAAAGGTGACCTCAGGCCTCAAGGTAAGTTCCAGTGTTTCACGCCGGGGGAGTTGGGTGTGCGGTGGTTTCCATGAGGCCATACTCCACCACGGAGTGCCTCAACCCCGCGACGCTCCTGGGGGCACACAGGATAGGAGCTCGTTCGCCAATTTCGCAGGATGACTTCTCTCCGTGCCGGAACGGCGGCTCCTGGCTTCTGAGGAACCTTAGCCTAAACAGGCCCCTGGAGAAAGCGCTTCACATTCATAGCAAGGGCAACGTACCGCTCTCCGGCTTGCCCGGGTTGAGCGCCCCAGTCGTCAAAGAGCCTCGCGAAGGCAGTGCCGCGCAGGCTCCCTCTGCCAGTCGCACGGCCTCCTTGACTGAAAGAGAACTGCAGTGCCAAAAGGCACCGTGCTGACGACTGGCTCCAGGAGGGGACTCGGGACAGCACTCTCACAGAAGCGAAAGCTAGGCTGTGGGCCCAGCCTGAGGACCAGCACGTTGTCCACACTTAACACAGCTAAGGCATGAGCCAGACGACAGCCTTGGTCACTGAGGCCTACCTAAGGTACTGCCATACTTACCCACTAGATCCCACGCAGAGGTCCCTGTGCCCAAAAGGGCCTCCATGGAAGGGCCCTGTTCCTCCCGTGGGTTTCCTCGAGGTAATCAGAAACCACTGAGGGTAACTACGTGAGCTCCGCTTTGAAACTGGGCGACCCTGGGCAAACCTTATTCCCCTCCGTGGTAGACGAGGCAGTGGCGGGTCCTAAGCTGCCTGAAGCACACTCCTCGCGCCCACCTTCTCTTTGCTGCCGGAAGGCCTCACATAAGAGGCCTGAGTTTACTCGTGACGGAAGCCGTCTGAGTGTACTCGTGTGAGGCCTGCCGCTCTCAGTTCCTTGCTGGGAGCTTCAGCAAGAGCACTCCGGAGGCTCGCCGACAAAAGAATTGTGAGCCCCCCCCACCCCCCCCGCCCCCAGGCCTCAAGTAAAAGTCCAGATGTCCCCCGTCAGTAACACCTCGGAGTGCCATAGGAGCGAAGAAGCATGCGTTAACGGAATGCTTCAACAGTGCTAGGGATTTATTTCACGAGACACTGTGCACTCACGTTCGTTGTAACAACTGTCAGAGGGCACTGTATGCCTTCCGACTCCTCTGTTGCGTTTGAGCCACAGGAAGTAAATGCATTCGTTTGATTAAGCTCCGTGAACGTGCAACGACGATGGCGAAGCGCTGCCCTGTTCGCTCGAAAGCTCTCGACTGTACGGCCTTCCAACGGCCTCAGGCTACGCAGTTGTAAACAGCCTTACATTCCATGCTGGTGTGCCCCCAGGTAGGAATTTGGGCTCTTCTGTGAGACACCAAGGTGCGTCCCAAATGAAACCGGCGGGCTCCCCCAGGACGTCTGCGTACGGCAGTCGGTTGCCAGCTGTTTACTTCCAGCCGGAGAAGGAAAAAGAGGACGGCTTTCCCAGGGACAATTCTGGACCCCTGGGACCATCCAGAACCACCAAAGCCTCAACTTTGCACGGCCTGGGGAACGCTCTTCCTCACGTCCAGCAATCCCCACGTCGAAACCTTTCTCAGCGGAGGCAGGCACTCTCTCCCTTGTACTAGATAGCTCGGCAGAGCCTTCCGAGAAACATGCTGCGTCATTCAGCTTGAACGTGGGACGCCGAGGGGAGGGTACGCTTTCTCCCCGTTTGGAGGCGCCTTGCGCTTGGCTTCAAAGCTGCCTGAACAGCACTAGCGGCCCGGCGTCTCTGCACGGCAGGATTGTCGTCGTGGGCCGAGGCTGCGTGTTCTCGCAAAGCGAAAACCGTGCGGGCAATCCCTTTCTAGGAACTCCTCCCACGGCACCCCAGGTTCAGCTCCGGCCGAACGAAAGGTGACCTCAGGCCTCAAGGTAAGTTCCAGTGTTTCACGCCGGGGGAGTTGGGTGTGCGGTGGTTTCCATGAGGCCATACTCCACCGCGGAGTGCCTCAACCCCGCGACGCTCCTGGGGGCACACAGGATAGGAGCTCGTTCGCCAATTTCGCAGGATGACTTCTCTCCGTGCCGGAACGGCGGCTCCTGGCTTCTGAGGAACCTTAGCCTAAACAGGCCCCTGGAGAAAGCGCTTCACATTCATAGCAAGGGCAACGTACCGCTCTCCGGCTTGCCCGGGTTGAGCGCCCCAGTCGTCAAAGAGCCTCGCGAAGGCAGTGCCGCGCAGGCTCCCTCTGCCAGTCGCACGGCCTCCTTGACTGAAAGAGAACTGCAGTGCCAAAAGGCACCGTGCTGACGACTGGCTCCAGGAGGGGACTCGGGACAGCACTCTCACAGAAGCGAAAGCTAGGCTGTGGGCCCAGCCTGAGGACCAGCACGTTGTCCACACTTAACACAGCTAAGGCATGAGCCAGACGACAGCCTTGGTCACTGAGGCCTACCTAAGGTACTGCCATACTTACCCACTAGATCCCACGCAGAGGTCCCTGTGCCCAAAAGGGCCTCCATGGAAGGGCCCTGTTCCTCCCGTGTGTTTCCTCGAGGTAATCAGAAACCACTGAGGGTAACTACGTGAGCTCCGCTTTGAAACTGGGCGACCCTGGGCAAACCTTATTCCCCTCCGTGGTAGACGAGGCAGTGGCGGGTCCTAAGCTGCCTGAAGCACACTCCTCGCGCCCACCTTCTCTTTGCTGCCGGAAGGCCTCACATAAGAGGCCTGAGTTTACTCGTGACGGAAGCCGTCTGAGTGTACTCGTGTGAGGCCTGCCGCTCTCAGTTCCTTGCTGGGAGCTTCAGCAAGAGCACTCCGGAGGCTCGCCGACAAAAGAATTGTGAGCCCCCCCCACCCCCCCCCCGCCCCCAGGCCTCAAGTAAAAGTCCAGATGTCCCCCGTCAGTAACACCTCGGAGTGCCATAGGAGCGAAGAAGCATGCGTTAACGGAATGCTTCAACAGTGCTAGGGATTTATTTCACGAGACACTGTGCACTCACGTTCGTTGTAACAACTGTCAGAGGGCACTGTATGCCTTCCGACTCCTCTGTTGCGTTTGAGCCACAGGAAGTAAATGCATTCGTTTGATTAAGCTCCGTGAACGTGCAACGACGATGGCGAAGCGCTGCCCTGTTCGCTCGAAAGCTCTCGACTGTACGGCCTTCCAACGGCCTCAGGCTACGCAGTTGTAAACAGCCTTACATTCCATGCTGGTGTGCCCCCAGGTAGGAATTTGGGCTCTTCTGTGAGACACCAAGGTGCGTCCCAAATGAAACCGGCGGGCTCCCCCAGGACGTCTGCGTACGGCAGTCGGTTGCCAGCTGTTTACTTCCAGCCGGAGAAGGAAAAAGAGGACGGCTTTCCCAGGGACAATTCTGGACCCCTGGGACCATCCAGAACCACCAAAGCCTCAACTTTGCACGGCCTGGGGAACGCTCTTCCTCACGTCCAGCAATCCCCACGTCGAAACCTTTCTCAGCGGAGGCAGGCACTCTCTCCCTTGTACTAGATAGCTCGGCAGAGCCTTCCGAGAAACATGCTGCGTCATTCAGCTTGAACGTGGGACGCCGAGGGGAGGGTACGCTTTCTCCCCGTTTGGAGGCGCCTTGCGCTTGGCTTCAAAGCTGCCTGAACAGCACTAGCGGCCCGGCGTCTCTGCACGGCAGGATTGTCGTCGTGGGCCGAGGCTGCGTGTTCTCTCAAAGCGAAAACCGTGCGGGCAATCCCTTTCTAGGAACTCCTCCCACGGCACCCCAGGTTCAGCTCCGGCCGAACGAAAGGTGACCTCAGGCCTCAAGGTAAGTTCCAGTGTTTCACGCCGGGGGAGTTGGGTGTGCGGTGGTTTCCATGAGGCCATACTCCACCACGGAGTGCCTCAACCCCGCGACGCTCCTGGGGGCACACAGGATAGGAGCTCGTTCGCCAATTTCGCAGGATGACTTCTCTCCGTGCCGGAACGGCGGCTCCTGGCTTCTGAGGAACCTTAGCCTAAACAGGCCCCTGGAGAAAGCGCTTCACATTCATAGCAAGGGCAACGTACCGCTCTCCGGCTTGCCCGGGTTGAGCGCCCCAGTCGTCAAAGAGCCTCGCGAAGGCAGTGCCGCGCAGGCTCCCTCTGCCAGTCGCACGGCCTCCTTGACTGAAAGAGAACTGCAGTGCCAAAAGGCACCGTGCTGACGACTGGCTCCAGGAGGGGACTCGGGACAGCACTCTCACAGAAGCGAAAGCTAGGCTGTGGGCCCAGCCTGAGGACCAGCACGTTGTCCACACTTAACACAGCTAAGGCATGAGCCAGACGACAGCCTTGGTCACTGAGGCCTACCTAAGGTACTGCCATACTTACCCACTAGATCCCACGCAGAGGTCCCTGTGCCCAAAAGGGCCTCCATGGAAGGGCCCTGTTCCTCCCGTGGGTTTCCTCGAGGTAATCAGAAACCACTGAGGGTAACTACGTGAGCTCCGCTTTGAAACTGGGCGACCCTGGGCAAACCTTATTCCCCTCCGTGGTAGACGAGGCAGTGGCGGGTCCTAAGCTGCCTGAAGCACACTCCTCGCGCCCACCTTCTCTTTGCTGCCGGAAGGCCTCACATAAGAGGCCTGAGTTTACTCGTGACGGAAGCCGTCTGAGTGTACTCGTGTGAGGCCTGCCGCTCTCAGTTCCTTGCTGGGAGCTTCAGCAAGAGCACTCCGGAGCTCGCCGACAAAAGAATTGTGAGCCCCCCCCCACCCCCCCCGCCCCCAGGCCTCAAGTAAAAGTCCAGATGTCCCCCGTCAGTAACACCTCGGAGTGCCATAGGAGCGAAGAAGCATGCGTTAACGGAATGCTTCAACAGTGCTAGGGATTTATTTCACGAGACACTGTGCACTCACGTTCGTTGTAACAACTGTCAGAGGGCACTGTATGCCTTCCGACTCCTCTGTTGCGTTTGAGCCACAGGAAGTAAATGCATTCGTTTGATTAAGCTCCGTGAACGTGCAACGACGATGGCGAAGCGCTGCCCTGTTCGCTCGAAAGCTCTCGACTGTACGGCCTTCCAACGGCCTCAGGCTACGCAGTTGTAAACAGCCTTACATTCCATGCTGGTGTGCCCCCAGGTAGGAATTTGGGCTCTTCTGTGAGACACCAAGGTGCGTCCCAAATGAAACCGGCGGGCTCCCCCAGGACGTCTGCGTACGGCAGTCGGTTGCCAGCTGTTTACTTCCAGCCGGAGAAGGAAAAAGAGGACGGCTTTCCCAGGGACAATTCTGGACCCCTGGGACCATCCAGAACCACCAAAGCCTCAACTTTGCACGGCCTGGGGAACGCTCTTCCTCACGTCCAGCAATCCCCACGTCGAAACCTTTCTCAGCGGAGGCAGGCACTCTCTCCCTTGTACTAGATAGCTCGGCAGAGCCTTCCGAGAAACATGCTGCGTCATTCAGCTTGAACGTGGGACGCCGAGGGGAGGGTACGCTTTCTCCCCGTTTGGAGGCGCCTTGCGCTTGGCTTCAAAGCTGCCTGAACAGCACTAGCGGCCCGGCGTCTCTGCACGGCAGGATTGTCGTCGTGGGCCGAGGCTGCGTGTTCTCGCAAAGCGAAAACCGTGCGGGCAATCCCTTTCTAGGAACTCCTCCCACGGCACCCCAGGTTCAGCTCCGGCCGAACGAAAGGTGACCTCAGGCCTCAAGGTAAGTTCCAGTGTTTCACGCCGGGGGAGTTGGGTGTGCGGTGGTTTCCATGAGGCCATACTCCACCACGGAGTGCCTCAACCCCGCGACGCTCCTGGGGGCACACAGGATAGGAGCTCGTTCGCCAATTTCGCAGGATGACTTCTCTCCGTGCCGGAACGGCGGCTCCTGGCTTCTGAGGAACCTTAGCCTAAACAGGCCCCTGGAGAAAGCGCTTCACATTCATAGCAAGGGCAACGTACCGCTCTCCGGCTTGCCCGGGTTGAGCGCCCCAGTCGTCAAAGAGCCTCGCGAAGGCAGTGCCGCGCAGGCTCCCTCTGCCAGTCGCACGGCCTCCTTGACTGAAAGAGAACTGCAGTGCCAAAAGGCACCGTGCTGACGACTGGCTCCAGGAGGGGACTCGGGACAGCACTCTCACAGAAGCGAAAGCTAGGCTGTGGGCCCAGCCTGAGGACCAGCACGTTGTCCACACTTAACACAGCTAAGGCATGAGCCAGACGACAGCCTTGGTCACTGAGGCCTACCTAAGGTACTGCCATACTTACCCACTAGATCCCACGCAGAGGTCCCTGTGCCCAAAAGGGCCTCCATGGAAGGGCCCTGTTCCTCCCGTGTGTTTCCTTGAGGTAATCAGAAACCACTGAGGGTAACTACGTGAGCTCCGCTTTGAAACTGGGCGACCCTGGGCAAACCTTATTCCCCTCCGTGGTAGACGAGGCAGTGGCGGGTCCTAAGCTGCCTGAAGCACACTCCTCGCGCCCACCTTCTCTTTGCTGCCGGAAGGCCTCACATAAGAGGCCTGAGTTTACTCGTGACGGAAGCCGTCTGAGTGTACTCGTGTGAGGCCTGCCGCTCTCAGTTCCTTGCTGGGAGCTTCAGCAAGAGCACTCCGGAGGCTCGCCGACAAAAGAATTGTGAGCCCCCCCCACCCCCCCGCCCCCAGGCCTCAAGTAAAAGTCCAGATGTCCCCCGTCAGTAACACCTCGGAGTGCCATAGGAGCGAAGAAGCATGCGTTAACGGAATGCTTCAACAGTGCTAGGGATTTATTTCACGAGACACTGTGCACTCACGTTCGTTGTAACAACTGTCAGAGGGCACTGTATGCCTTCCGACTCCTCTGTTGCGTTTGAGCCACAGGAAGTAAATGCATTCGTTTGATTAAGCTCCGTGAACGTGCAACGACGATGGCGAAGCGCTGCCCTGTTCGCTCGAAAGCTCTCGACTGTACGGCCTTCCAACGGCCTCAGGCTACGCAGTTGTAAACAGCCTTACATTCCATGCTGGTGTGCCCCCAGGTAGGAATTTGGGCTCTTCTGTGAGACACCAAGGTGCGTCCCAAATGAAACCGGCGGGCTCCCCCAGGACGTCTGCGTACGGCAGTCGGTTGCCAGCTGTTTACTTCCAGCCGGAGAAGGAAAAAGAGGACGGCTTTCCCAGGGACAATTCTGGACCCCTGGGACCATCCAGAACCACCAAAGCCTCAACTTTGCACGGCCTGGGGAACGCTCTTCCTCACGTCCAGCAATCCCCACGTCGAAACCTTTCTCAGCGGAGGCAGGCACTCTCTCCCTTGTACTAGATAGCTCGGCAGAGCCTTCCGAGAAACATGCTGCGTCATTCAGCTTGAACGTGGGACGCCGAGGGGAGGGTACGCTTTCTCCCCGTTTGGAGGCGCCTTGCGCTTGGCTTCAAAGCTGCCTGAACAGCACTAGCGGCCCGGCGTCTCTGCACGGCAGGATTGTCGTCGTGGGCCGAGGCTGCGTGTTCTCTCAAAGCGAAAACCGTGCGGGCAATCCCTTTCTAGGAACTCCTCCCACGGCACCCCAGGTTCAGCTCCGGCCGAACGAAAGGTGACCTCAGGCCTCAAGGTAAGTTCCAGTGTTTCACGCCGGGGGAGTTGGGTGTGCGGTGGTTTCCATGAGGCCATACTCCACCACGGAGTGCCTCAACCCCGCGACGCTCCTGGGGGCACACAGGATAGGAGCTCGTTCGCCAATTTCGCAGGATGACTTCTCTCCGTGCCGGAACGGCGGCTCCTGGCTTCTGAGGGACCTTAGCCTAAACAGGCCCCTGGAGAAAGCTCTTCACATTCATAGCAAGGGCAATGTACTGCTCTCTGGCTTGCCTGGGTTGAGTGGCCAAGTCGTCAAAGAGCCTCGCACGGAAACCCTGTGAGATTTAGGAGACATCGCCAAGTGCAAGTGGTTATCCGGAGGGAAGAACCTTCAAGGCGGAGTGTCCTTTCCTGTACAAAACTGCGCCCAAGTGGCTGAGGCAGGTAGGCTTTTACTTCACAGAACTGGTATCCACGTATGCATGTGGGTTACTCTAAAGAAACGACACTGTGAGCAACCTCTTCCTAAAAGCCTTCGCAAACGGCTTTGGAGACAACAGCAGCGAGCGCAGTGGAGGCACAGACCATTATCCTAGATAGCAGCACAGTGGCTGTAGCAGCGATCGCTTCCCGGAGGATACTTACGCCACACCGAGATTCCAGCAGGGAGTTTTGCCTTGTAGCAGTACGACTCACTCAAGAAACAGGGATGAGGTGTAGGGCTAATCTACGTGCGCTCACTCTATGTGTCCGCGAGAAGGTTTGACGGAGGGGAATCCTTCACCGACCGCGGCCACGCGTGTGCAACAAAGAAGCCCTGTGCCGTGGGTGTTCTCAGGCCGACAGAGAAGACCTAGGTGTGTGCTGCACCCGCTCTCGGTGGTTCACACGTTGCGTGACCCTGTGCCTTTGGAAGGTTTTCAGAGCGGGAGGCACCTGTGTGCTGCTAGCCCGAAGAGGCGCAGAGGCCTTTCACACTGAAGGAAGGGCTTGCATCTCATGGAGAAAATGTGTACGTCGCCCGGCAGATGGAGGCGCGCTCTTGACACCATTTCTTCTGCCCGTTTAAAACACAAGTCTTTGTACTCGATCTGGGCTGCCTGGTGAAGTACTTGGCAGTCCGCATCACCCTGAGTACCTTTCCTGAAGTTTGATTCGTAGCTGGGTAAACTCGGGCTTCAGAGGCTAGATGAGACCAAACGTGTTCAGCCTGTGGCGAAAGCCTTTGACCAGAGGCCTATACGCCTGTGCTTGTGGCGAGGGCTAGGCAAGAACGTTTACACACTGGGTTTTTACCTTTACTCTAAAGCTGTCCCTTTCGGCTGCAGCAGGCGGCGTGTCCGTATCCCAGCCAGGGAAGCAGGCCACTGGGGGAGTCTGCCAGGCGACAGGCCTCCACTCTAGATAACGGCGAAAATGCATCACGGCCTTTGGAAGCCCCTTTAAAGGAAAGGCTCCTCTTCGCAGTAGAAGACTTTGCTAGCAGACTTCGGCAGCTCCTCTCCTTCAGGGCGCTCGGGCTGTGAAGACTAGTGAAAGCCACCACGGTCCCCAGCTTTTGAACGGCTCTTTCCCGAGTTGGTTCCATCCGTGGAAGCGCCGAAGGGGCTGATCTCCACCAATCGGGCTGCGCACCGTGAGTCTCTGGGGTAGGGCAGTCCTGAGCCAGTGTGCCACCCAAGGAATGAAAGGCAAAGTTCCCTTACCCACAAGAAGGCACACTGAGGCCCGGTGTGTTCTCTATGACATTTACGTGGGCTTGAAGGGTGATGCCTATACTACGTTGTGGAAAGGCTCGGGGTCACGGCTCTCTTTCTCCCTCTCTCGGTCCCATAGCCTGGTGCTCAGCTGTTGTGAGCATGCTGAGTGAGAGACACTGCCTCTGTGCTGGACTCAGAAGGCTTCCTCCCTTTATGGCAATTCTGTTTGTCTCTTACGTCGAGGAGCAATGAGGGTGCGCACAGGTATTCTGAAATCAACTAACTGACGACAGAGGATCCGGGGGAGCTGGTTTCTCGGTGGAAGGAGCCAAAAGGCCCACCTTCTTAAGGTCTCCTCTAGAGCTCCCGGACACCCTGCCGTCTTAGGCCCAACACTTGGACATTGTGACGGCATGGAGAGCCTGGGAACCCTAAGACACGGTGGAAGTGCGACTCGCAAGCTGGGTGCCAGGAACCTTCGAAGCACAGTGTGGTTTCATGTACGACAGCGAGCCCAAGCGTCTGGGGCTGGTAGCCTTTTGCTTGAGAGGGTTGGTATCCTCGTGGGCCTGACGGCTACTTCCCCGTTTCCGCCACCCTCAGGAAACTCTTCAGCAGAGTCTTCGGAACCCGCTGAGAGAGAACAGCTGCCAAGTGGATGCACAGAACAGTCACCTCGATACCAGCCCCGTGTCCCAAGCAACGATCCTTCCCCGGAGGGTACTTAACCCACCCAGGGATTCAAGCAGGGGGTTTGCCTTGTCCAACTTGCACAGGAAAGTGGCAAGAGATGTAGGGCTCATCTACTTGCGTTCACACTACGTGGCCCGGAGAAGTTGTTACGGAGCCGAATCCAGCACCCTTCCTCCACCACGTGTGTACACCAAAGGAGCGCCGGGCACTGGGTGTTCTCAGGCCAAGAGAGAAGTCCTTGTTCTGTGCTGCACCTGCTGGGTGCTTCAAAGGTTCTCTGACCTTCCTCCTCTGGAAGCTTTTCAGAGTTGAGGCTACCCCTGGGCTGCGAAAGCAGAGAGGCGTAGAGGCCTTTCACACTGAAGGCGTGGGCTTGTTTCCCAGGGAGAAAGTGTACGTCGCCCACCCCCCACCCCCACCCCACCCCACCCCACCCCCAGCTGGAGGCGTGCAGGTGGACACCAGTTTGTTCTGCCCACGGAAAATACAATGAGGCGGACACGATTTGGGCCGTCTGGTGAAAGAATTTGGAATCGGCGGCACCCTGAGTACCTTTCCTGAAGTTTGCTTCCTAGCTGCTTACACTCGGCGTCCAGAGGCGAGATGAGAACAAACTCGCTCAGCGTGCGGCGAAAGGCCTTGATGCCCTGCCCTAAATGTTTGTGCTTCTGGCCAGCGTCACGCAAAGTCTTTGACACGCAGGATTCTTACCTTGACTCTAAGCTGTCCCTGTTGGCTGAAGCAGTCGGCGTGTCTGTAGCGCAGCCTGGGAGGCAGGGCGTTGGGGGGAGTCTGCCAAGTGACTGGCCTCCATTATATAGCTAACTGAGAAAAATGCGTCGAGGCTTTCGGGAGCCACTTACAGGGAAAGGTTGCAATTCGGAATTGGAGACTGTGCTGGCAAACGTCAGCAGCTCCTCTGCCTCGGAGTGCTCTTGGTGTGCCGACTCCTAACAGCCACCACGGTCCCCAGCGTGGGAACGGTCCCATTGCGAGCCGGTTTCATCCGTGCAAGATCCACGGGAGGCTGATCTCCAACGATCGGGCTCCACACCTTGAGCCTTTGGGACAGGGCAGTCCTGAGCCGATGTGCCCACCAGGGGACGCAACCAAAGTTTACTTACCACAGGAAAGTGCATCAAGGCCTCGTGTTCTCTCCATGAAATGAACGTGAGCTTGAAGGGTGATGCGTCAGAGTACGCTGTGAACAGCTGGCTGGTACGCCTGTCTTGCCCCCTCTCACGGTCTCACGCACCCGGGCTCAGGTCCGTGTAGGAATGCTGAGTGGGAGCGCCAGCCTCCCTTCTGTATTCTGAAGCCTTCCACCCCTAATGGCAAGCCTGGGTGTCTCTTAAGAGGAGGGAGGAATGAGGTCGCCCACAGAGGTTCTGACATGAAAGAACTAAAGACGCACGGTGCTGAGGAGCTGGTTCCTCATGGAAGGAGCCCAAAGGCCAGAAAGCCGAAGGTCTCTTTCAAAGCTGCCGGACGCTCTGCCGTTCTAGGCCTGAGATACGGACCTTGTGTGACGGCACGGAAACCCTGCGAGATTTAGGAGACATCGCCAAGTGCAAGTGGCAATCCGGAAGGAAGAACCTTCAAGGCGGAGTGTCCTTTCCTGTACAAAACTGCGCCCAAGTGGCTGAGGCAGGTAGGCTTTTACTTCACAGAACTGGTATCCACGTATGCATGTGGGTTACTCTAAAGAAACGACACTGTGAGCAACCTCTTCCTAAAAGCCTTCGCAAACGGCTTTGGAGACAACAGCAGCGAGCGCAGTGGAGGCACAGACCATTATCCTAGATAGCAGCACAGTGGCTGTAGCAGCGATCGCTTCCCGGAGGATACTTACGCCACACCGAGATTCCAGCAGGGAGTTTTGCCTTGTAGCAGTACGACTCACTCAAGAAACAGGGATGAGGTGTAGGGCTAATCTACGTGCGCTCACTCTATGTGTCCGCGAGAAGGTTTGACGGAGGGGAATCCTTCACCGACCGCGACCACGCGTGTGCAACAAAGAAGCCCTGTGCCGTGGGTGTTCTCAGGCCGACAGAGAAGACCTAGGTGTGTGCTGCACCCGCTCTCGGTGGTTCACACGTTGCGTGACCCTGTGCCTTTGGAAGGTTTTCAGAGCGGGAGGCACCTGTGTGCTGCTAGCCCGAAGAGGCGCAGAGGCCTTTCACACTGAAGGAAGGGCTTGCATCTCATGGAGAAAATGTGTACGTCGCCCGGCAGATGGAGGCGCGCTCTTGACACCATTTCTTCTGCCCGTTTAAAACACAAGTCTTTGTACTCGATCTGGGCTGCCTGGTGAAGTACTTGGCAGTCCGCATCACCCTGAGTACCTTTCCTGAAGCTTGATTCGTAGCTGGGTAAACTCGGGCTTCAGAGGCTAGATGAGACCAAACGTGTTCAGCCTGTGGCGAAAGCCTTTGACCAGAGGCCTATACGCCTGTGCTTGTGGCGAGGGCTAGGCAAGAACGTTTACACACTGGATTTTTACCTTTACTCTAAAGCTGTCTCTTTCGGCTGCAGCAGGCGGCGTGTCCGTATCCCAGCCAGGGAAGCAGGCCACTGGGGGAGTCTGCCAGGCGACAGGCCTCCACTCTAGATAACGGCGAAAATGCATCACGGCCTTTGGAAGCCCCTTTAAAGGAAAGGCTCCTCTTCGCAGTAGAAGACTTTGCTAGCGGACTTCGGCAGCTCCTCTCCTTCAGGGCGCTCGGGCTGTGAAGACTAGTGAAAGCCACCACGGTCCCCAGCTTTTGAACGGCTCTTTCCCGAGTTGGTTCCATCCGTGGAAGCGCCGAAGGGGCTGATCTCCACCAATCGGGCTGCGCACCGTGAGTCTCTGGGGTAGGGCAGTCCTGAGCCAGTGTGCCACCCAAGGAATGAAAGGCAAAGTTCCCTTACCCACAAGAAGGCACACTGAGGCCCGGTGTGTTCTCTATGACATTTACGTGGGCTTGAAGGGTGATGCCTATACTACGTTGTGGAAAGGCTCGGGGTCACGGCTCTCTTTCTCCCTCTCTCAGTCCCATAACCTGGTGCTCAGCTGTTGTGAGCATGCTGAGTGAGAGACACTGCCTCTGTGCTGGACTCAGAAGGCTTCCTCCCTTTATGGCAATTCTGTTTGTCTCTTACGTCGAGGAGCAATGAGGGTGCGCACAGGTATTCTGAAATCAACTAACTGACGACAGAGGATCCAGAGAACCCACCTCACCAACAGGTTGGGACTGAGGCAGGCAGGAGTAGCCTCACAACAGAGGGCCCACAGAATAAAAAGTGTGAGGAATCCAGGAGCTGGACCCTCCCAACAGGCGGCCCAGGGCAACGAAGCTATGGGATAAATGCCAGAGTGACCTCACACAAGGGGGCCCACACCATGGAACTGTGAGCAACCCAGCCGTTGGGACCTCAGAGCAGAAGGCCCACATCCCCATGAGGATGGGAACCTGGCAGGAGTGTCCTTGCACCACTGGGCGCACAGCGGAAAATGTGGGGAACCAATCAGTTAGGGCCTGACGACACAGGGCCCTCATCTCCGAGGGTAAGAGGCTCCCAGCAGGCTCCAACTGCCAACAGATGGCCCACGTCGCCAAGGTGACGTGTGCCAAGCAGGCAGGAATGACCTCCGAGCAGAGGGCCCAACTTAGAGAAGGGTGAGGGACCCAGCCAGGATCAGACTCTCACCAGAGGGCCCACATGACCAAGGGGATGGGAACCTGGCAGGCGTGTCCTCACACTAGTTGGGCCACATCATCGAAATGTAAGAAACCCAGCACATGTGGCCTCAACCCAGAGGACCCACATCACCAAGGGGCTGGGAGTGAGGCAGGCAGGAGTAGCCTCACCACAGAGGGCCCATAGAATAAAAAAGGTGAGGAATCCAGCAGTTGGAACCTCCCATCAGGCGGCCAGGAACACAGAGGCCATGGGATCCTGGTCGGAGTGAACTTACATCAGAGAGCCCACACCATGGAACTGTGAGCAACCCAGCCGTTGGGACCTCAGAGCAGAAGGCCCACATCCCCAGCAGGATGGGAACCTGGCAGGAGTGTCCTGGCATCACTGGCTGCACATCAGAAAACGTGGGGAGCCCAGCAGTTAGGGTCTTAAGCCATAGGGACCTCATCAACCAGGGGAGGAGGCGCCCAGCGGGCTCCAACTGCCACCCGAGGGCCCACGTCGCCAAGGCGACGTGTGCGAGCCAGGCAGGAGTGACCTCACATCAGAGGGCCCACCTCACAGAAGTCTGAGGAACCCAGCCAGGATCAGACTCTCACCAGAGGGCCCACATCACGAAGGGGATGGGAACAAGGCAGGAGTGTCCTCACACCAGGGGGGCAACATCATCGAAAGGGGAGGCACCCAGCACACGTGGCCTCAAACCAGAGAACCCACATCACGAAGGGGCTGGGACTGAGGCAGGCAGGAGTAGCCTCACAACAGAGGGCCCACAGAGTAAAAAATGTGAGGAATCCAGGAGCTGGGCCCTCCCAACAGGCGGCCCAGGGCCACGAGGCCATGGGATCAATGCCAGAATGAACTCATACAAGAGGGCCCACTCCAAGGAACTGTGAGCAACCCAGCCGTTGGGACCTCAGAGCAGAAGGCCCACATCCCCAGCAGGATGGGAACCTGGCAGGAGTGTCCTCGCACCACTGGGCGCACAGCAGAAAATGTGGGGAGCCCAGGACTTAGGGCCTGACGCCAGAGGGCCCTGATCACCCAGGGGAGGAGGCTCCCAGCAGGCTCCAACTGCGACCAGAGGGCCCACGTCGCCAAGGCGACGAGTGCCAGCCAGGAAGGAGTGACCTCACAGCAGAGGGCCCACCTCACAGAACGTTGAGGGACCCAGGCAGGATCAGACGCTCACCGAAAAGGCCCACATTACCAAGGGGATGGGAAGCAGGCAGGAGTGTTCTCAAACCAGCGGGGCCACATCGTCGAAAGGTGAGGAACCCAGCACATATGGCCTCAAACCAGAGGACCCACGTCGGCAAGGGGCTGGGAGTGAGGCACGCAGGAGTAGCCTCACACCAGAGGGCCCATAGAATCAAAAAGGTGAGGACTCCAGCATTTGGAATCTCCCAGCATGTGGCCCACAGCACCAAATCTATGGGATCCTGGTCTGAGTGATGTCACACCACAGGTTCCACTTCATGAAACTGTGAGGTACGCAGCAACTGGGACCTCAGAGCAGAAGGCCCACGTCCCCATGGGTATGGAAACCTGGCAGGAGTGTCCTCGAACCACTGGGCGCACATCAGAAAACGTGGGGAGCCCAGGAGTTAGGTCCTGAAGCCAGAGGCCCCTCATCACTGAGGGGAGGAGGCACCCAGCAGGCTCCAACTGCCAACAGAGGGCCCACGTCACCAAGGTGACGTGTTCCAGCCAGGTAGGAGTGACCTCACAGAAGAGGGCCTACCTCACAGAAGGGTGAGGAACCCAGCCAGGATAAGACTCTCGCCAGAAGGCCCACATCACCAAGGGGATGGGAACCCGGCAGGAGTGTCCTCACACCAGTGTGGCCACATCAACGAAAGATGCGGAACCCAGCGCACGTGGACTCTAATCAGAGAACCCACATCACGAAGGGGCTTGGAGTGAGGAAGGCAGGAGGAGCCTCACAACAGAGGGCCCACAGAATAAAAGAGTTGAGGAATCCATCAGTTGGCACCTCCCAGCACGCGGCCCAGAGTACGGAGGCTATGGGGTCCAGGCCGGAATGAACTCACACCAGACTGCCCACATCGTGAAACTGTGAGCAACCCAGCAGATGGGAAGTCAGAGACGAAGGCCCACATCCCGATGGGGATGGGAACCTGGCAGGATGTTATCGCACCACTAGGCGTACAAATACTTGTTTTTTAAACGGGCAGAAGAAATGGTGTTAAGAGCGCGCCTCCATCTGCCGGGCGACGTACACATTTTCTCCATGAGATGCAAGCCCTTCCTTCAGTGTGAAAGACCTCTACGCCTCTTCGGGCTAGCAGCACACAGGTGCCTCCCGCTCTGAAAACCTTCCAAAGGCACAGGGTCACGCAACGTGTGAACCACCGAGAGCGGGTGCAGCACACACCTAGGTCTTCTCTGTCGGCCTGAGAACACCCACGGCACAGGGCTTCTTTGTTGCACACGCGTGGTCGCGGTCAGTGAAGGATTCCCCTCCGTCAAACCTTCTCGCGGACACATAGAGTGAGCGCACGTAGATTAGCCCTACACCTCATCCCTGTTTCTTGAGTGAGTCGTACTGCTACAAGGCAAAACTCCCTGCTGGAATCTCGGTGTGGCGTAAGTATCCTCCGGGAAGCGATCGCTGCTACAGCCACTGTGCTGCTATCTAGGATAATGGTCTGTGCCTCCACTGCGCTCGCTGCTGTTGTCTCCAAAGCCGTTTGCGAAGGCTTTTAGGAAGAGGTTGCTCACAGTGTCGTTTCTTTAGAGTAACCCACATGCATACGTGGATACCAGTTCTGTGAAGTAAAAGCCTACCTGCCTCAGCCACTTGGGCGCAGTTTTGTACAGGAAAGGACACTCCGCCTTGAAGGTTCTTCCTTCCGGATTGCCACTTGCACTTGGCGATGTCTCCTAAATCTCGCAGGGTTTCCGTGCCGTCACACAAGGTCCGTATCTCAGGCCTAGAACGGCAGAGCGTCCGGCAGCTTTGAAAGAGACCTTCGGCTTTCTGGCCTTTGGGCTCCTTCCATGAGGAACCAGCTCCTCAGCACCGTGCGTCTTTAGTTCTTTCATGTCAGAACCTCTGTGGGCGACCTCATTCCTCCCTCCTCTTAAGAGACACCCAGGCTTGCCATTAGGGGTGGAAGGCTTCAGAATACAGAAGGGAGGCTGGCGCTCCCACTCAGCATTCCTACACGGACCTGAGCCCGGGTGCGTGAGACCGTGAGAGGGGGCAAGACAGGCGTACCAGCCAGCTGTTCACAGCGTACTCTGACGCATCACCCTTCAAGCTCACGTTCATTTCATGGAGAGAACACGAGGCCTTGATGCACTTTCCTGTGGTAAGTAAACTTTGGTTGCGTCCCCTGGTGGGCACATCGGCTCAGGACTGCCCTGTCCCAAAGGCTCAAGGTGTGGAGCCCGATCGTTGGAGATCAGCCTCCCGTGGATCTTGCACGGATGAAACCGGCTCGCAATGGGACCGTTCCCACGCTGGGGACCGTGGTGGCTGTTAGGAGTCGGCACACCAAGAGCACTCCGAGGCAGAGGAGCTGCTGACGTTTGCCAGCACAGTCTCCAATTCCGAATTGCAACCTTTCCCTGTAAGTGGCTCCCGAAAGCCTCGACGCATTTTTCTCAGTTAGCTATATAATGGAGGCCAGTCACTTGGCAGACTCCCCCCAACGCCCTGCCTCCCAGGCTGCGCTACAGACACGCCGACTGCTTCAGCCAACAGGGACAGCTTAGAGTCAAGGTAAGAATCCTGCGTGTCAAAGACTTTGCGTGACGCTGGCCAGAAGCACAAACATTTAGGGCAGGGCATCAAGGCCTTTCGCCGCACGCTGAGCGAGTTTGTTCTCATCTCGCCTCTGGACGCCGAGTGTAAGCAGCTAGGAAGCAAACTTCAGGAAAGGTACTCAGGGTGCCGCCGATTCCAAATTCTTTCACCAGACGGCCCAAATCGTGTCCGCCTCATTGTATTTTCCGTGGGCAGAACAAACTGGTGTCCACCTGCACGCCTCCAGCTGGGGGTGGGGTGGGGTGGGGTGGGGGTGGGGGGTGGGCGACGTACACTTTCTCCCTGGGAAACAAGCCCACGCCTTCAGTGTGAAAGGCCTCTACGCCTCTCTGCTTTCGCAGCCCAGGGGTAGCCTCAACTCTGAAAAGCTTCCAGAGGAGGAAGGTCAGAGAACCTTTGAAGCACCCAGCAGGTGCAGCACAGAACAAGGACTTCTCTCTTGGCCTGAGAACACCCAGTGCCCGGCGCTCCTTTGGTGTACACACGTGGTGGAGGAAGGGTGCTGGATTCGGCTCCGTAACAACTTCTCCGGGCCACGTAGTGTGAACGCAAGTAGATGAGCCCTACATCTCTTGCCACTTTCCTGTGCAAGTTGGACAAGGCAAACCCCCTGCTTGAATCCCTGGGTGGGTTAAGTACCCTCCGGGGAAGGATCGTTGCTTGGGACACGGGGCTGGTATCGAGGTGACTGTTCTGTGCATCCACTTGGCAGCTGTTCTCTCTCAGCGGGTTCCGAAGACTCTGCTGAAGAGTTTCCTGAGGGTGGCGGAAACGGGGAAGTAGCCGTCAGGCCCACGAGGATACCAACCCTCTCAAGCAAAAGGCTACCAGCCCCAGACGCTTGGGCTCGCTGTCGTACATGAAACCACACTGTGCTTCGAAGGTTCCTGGCACCCAGCTTGCGAGTCGCACTTCCACCGTGTCTTAGGGTTCCCAGGCTCTCCATGCCGTCACAATGTCCAAGTGTTGGGCCTAAGACGGCAGGGTGTCCGGGAGCTCTAGAGGAGACCTTAAGAAGGTGGGCCTTTTGGCTCCTTCCACCGAGAAACCAGCTCCCCCGGATCCTCTGTCGTCAGTTAGTTGATTTCAGAATACCTGTGCGCACCCTCATTGCTCCTCGACGTAAGAGACAAACAGAATTGCCATAAAGGGAGGAAGCCTTCTGAGTCCAGCACAGAGGCAGTGTCTCTCACTCAGCATGCTCACAACAGCTGAGCACCAGGCTATGGGACCGAGAGAGGGAGAAAGAGAGCCGTGACCCCGAGCCTTTCCACAACGTAGTATAGGCATCACCCTTCAAGCCCACGTAAATGTCATAGAGAACACACCGGGCCTCAGTGTGCCTTCTTGTGGGTAAGGGAACTTTGCCTTTCATTCCTTGGGTGGCACACTGGCTCAGGACTGCCCTACCCCAGAGACTCACGGTGCGCAGCCCGATTGGTGGAGATCAGCCCCTTCGGCGCTTCCACGGATGGAACCAACTCGGGAAAGAGCCGTTCAAAAGCTGGGGACCGTGGTGGCTTTCACTAGTCTTCACAGCCCGAGCGCCCTGAAGGAGAGGAGCTGCCGAAGTCCGCTAGCAAAGTCTTCTACTGCGAAGAGGAGCCTTTCCTTTAAAGGGGCTTCCAAAGGCCGTGATGCATTTTCGCCGTTATCTAGAGTGGAGGCCTGTCGCCTGGCAGACTCCCCCAGTGGCCTGCTTCCCTGGCTGGGATACGGACACGCCGCCTGCTGCAGCCGAAAGGGACAGCTTTAGAGTAAAGGTAAAAACCCAGTGTGTAAACGTTCTTGCCTAGCCCTCGCCACAAGCACAGGCGTATAGGCCTCTGGTCAAAGGCTTTCGCCACAGGCTGAACACGTTTGGTCTCATCTAGCCTCTGAAGCCCGAGTTTACCCAGCTACGAATCAAACTTCAGGAAAGGTACTCAGGGTGATGCGGACTGCCAAGTACTTCACCAGGCAGCCCAGATCGAGTACAAAGACTTGTGTTTTAAACGGGCAGAAGAAATGGTGTCAAGAGCGCGCCTCCATCTGCCGGGCGACGTACACATTTTCTCCATGAGATGCAAGCCCTTCCTTCAGTGTGAAAGGCCTCTGCGCCTCTTCGGGCTAGCAGCACACAGGTGCCTCCCGCTCTGAAAACCTTCCAAAGGCACAGGGTCACGCAACGTGTGAACCACCGAGAGCGGGTGCAGCACACACCTAGGTCTTCTCTGTCGGCCTGAGAACACCCACGGCACAGGGCTTCCTTGTTGCACACGCGTGGTCGCGGTCGGTGAAGGATTCCCCTCCGTCAAACCTTCTCGCGGACACATAGAGTGAGCGCACGTAGATTAGCCCTACACCTCATCCCTGTTTCTTGAGTGAGTCGTACTGCTACAAGGCAAAACTCCCTGCTGGAATCTCGGTGTGGCGTAAGTATCCTCCGGGAAGCGATCGCTGCTACAGCCACTGTGCTGCTATCTAGGATAATGGTCTGTGCCTCCACTGCGCTCGCTGCTGTTGTCTCCAAAGCCGTTTGCGAAGGCTTTTAGGAAGAGGTTGCTCACAGTGTCGTTTCTTTAGAGTAACCCACATGCATACGTGGATACCGGTTCTGTGAAGTAAAAGCCTACCTGCCTCAGCCACTTGGGCGCAGTTTTGTACAGGAAAGGACACTCCGCCTTGAAGGTTCTTCCTTCCGGATTGCCACTTGCACTTGGCGATGTCTCCTAAATCTCGCAGGGTTTCCGTGCCGTCACACAAGGTCCGTATCTCAGGCCTAGAACGGCAGAGCGTCCGGGAGACCTTCGGCTTTCTGGCCTTTGGGCTCCTTCCATGAGGAACCAGCTCCTCAGCACCGTGCGTCTTTAGTTCTTTCATGTCAGAACCTCTGTGGGCGACCTCATTCCGCCCCCCCCGCCCCCTCCCACGTAAGAGACACACAGACTCACCATTGGGGTGGAAGGCTTCAGAATACAGAAGGGAGGCTGGCGCTCCCACTCAGCATTCCTACACGGACCTGAGCCCGGGTGCGTGAGACCGTGAGAGGGGGCAAGACAGGCGTACCAGCCAGCTGTTCACAGCGTACTCTGACGCATCACCCTTCAAGCTCACGTTCATTTCATGGAGAGAACACGAGGCCTTGATGCACTTTCCTGTGGTAAGTAAACTTTGGTTGCGTCCCCTGGTGGGCACATCGGCTCAGGACTGCCCTGTCCCAAAGGCTCAAGGTGTGGAGCCCGATCGTTGGAGATCAGCCTCCCGTGGATCTTGCACGGATGAAACCGGCTCGCAATGGGACCGTTCCCACGCTGGGGACCGTGGTGGCTGTTAGGAGTCGGCACACCAAGAGCACTCCGAGGCAGAGGAGCTGCTGACGTTTGCCAGCACAGTCTCCAATTCCGAATTGCAACCTTTCCCTGTAAGTGGCTCCCGAAAGGCTCGACGCATTTTTCTCAGTTAGCTATATAATGGAGGCCAGTCACTTGGCAGACTCCCCCCAACGCCCTGCCTCCCAGGCTGCGCTACAGACACGCCGACTGCTTCAGCCAACAGGGACAGCTTAGAGTCAAGGTAAGAATCCTGCGTGTCAAAGACTTTGCGTGACGCTGGCCAGAAGCACAAACATTTAGGGCAGGGCATCAAGGCCTTTCGCCGCACGCTGAGCGAGTTTGTTCTCATCTCGCCTCTGGACGCCGAGTGTAAGCAGCTAGGAAGCAAACTTCAGGAAAGGTACTCAGGGTGCCGCCGATTCCAAATTCTTTCACCAGACGGCCCAAATCGTGTCCGCCTCATTGTATTTTCCGTGGGCAGAACAAACTGGTGTCCACCTGCACGCCTCCAGCTGGGGGTGGGGTGGGGTGGGGTGGGGGTGGGGGGTGGGCGACGTACACTTTCTCCCTGGGAAACAAGCCCACGCCTTCAGTGTGAAAGGCCTCTACGCCTCTCTGCTTTCGCAGCCCAGGGGTAGCCTCAACTCTGAAAAGCTTCCAGAGGAGGAAGGTCAGAGAACCTTTGAAGCACCCAGCAGGTGCAGCACAGAACAAGGACTTCTCTCTTGGCCTGAGAACACCCAGTGCCCGGCGCTCCTTTGGTGTACACACGTGGTGGAGGAAGGGTGCTGGATTCGGCTCCGTAACAACTTCTCCGGGCCACGTAGTGTGAACGCAAGTAGATGAGCCCTACATCTCTTGCCACTTTCCTGTGCAAGTTGGACAAGGCAAACCCCCTGCTTGAATCCCTGGGTGGGTTAAGTACCCTCCGGGGAAGGATCGTTGCTTGGGACACGGGGCTGGTATCGAGGTGACTGTTCTGTGCATCCACTTGGCAGCTGTTCTCTCTCAGCGGGTTCCGAAGACTCTGCTGAAGAGTTTCCTGAGGGTGGCGGAAACGGGGAAGTAGCCGTCAGGCCCACGAGGATACCAACCCTCTCAAGCAAAAGGCTACCAGCCCCAGACGCTTGGGCTCGCTGTCGTACATGAAACCACACTGTGCTTCGAAGGTTCCTGGCACCCAGCTTGCGAGTCGCACTTCCACCGTGTCTTAGGGTTCCCAGGCTCTCCATGCCGTCACAATGTCCAAGTGTTGGGCCTAAGACGGCAGGGTGTCCGGGAGCTCTAGAGGAGACCTTAAGAAGGTGGGCCTTTTGGCTCCTTCCACCGAGAAACCAGCTCCCCCGGATCCTCTGTCGTCAGTTAGTTGATTTCAGAATACCTGTGCGCACCCTCATTGCTCCTCGACGTAAGAGACAAACAGAATTGCCATAAAGGGAGGAAGCCTTCTGAGTCCAGCACAGAGGCAGTGTCTCTCACTCAGCATGCTCACAACAGCTGAGCACCAGGCTATGGGACCGAGAGAGGGAGAAAGAGAGCCGTGACCCCGAGCCTTTCCACAACGTAGTATAGGCATCACCCTTCAAGCCCACGTAAATGTCATAGAGAACACACCGGGCCTCAGTGTGCCTTCTTGTGGGTAAGGGAACTTTGCCTTTCATTCCTTGGGTGGCACACTGGCTCAGGACTGCCCTACCCCAGAGACTCACGGTGCGCAGCCCGATTGGTGGAGATCAGCCCCTTCGGCGCTTCCACGGATGGAACCAACTCGGGAAAGAGCCGTTCAAAAGCTGGGGACCGTGGTGGCTTTCACTAGTCTTCACAGCCCGAGCGCCCTGAAGGAGAGGAGCTGCCGAAGTCCGCTAGCAAAGTCTTCTACTGCGAAGAGGAGCCTTTCCTTTAAAGGGGCTTCCAAAGGCCGTGATGCATTTTCGCCGTTATCTAGAGTGGAGGCCTGTCGCCTGGCAGACTCCCCCAGTGGCCTGCTTCCCTGGCTGGGATACGGACACGCCGCCTGCTGCAGCCGAAAGGGACAGCTTTAGAGTAAAGGTAAAAACCCAGTGTGTAAACGTTCTTGCCTAGCCCTCGCCACAAGCACAGGCGTATAGGCCTCTGGTCAAAGGCTTTCGCCACAGGCTGAACACGTTTGGTCTCATCTAGCCTCTGAAGCCCGAGTTTACCCAGCTACGAATCAAACTTCAGGAAAGGTACTCAGGGTGATGCGGACTGCCAAGTACTTCACCAGGCAGCCCAGATCGAGTACAAAGACTTGTGTTTTAAACGGGCAGAAGAAATGGTGTCAAGAGCGCGCCTCCATCTGCCGGGCGACGTACACATTTTCTCCATGAGATGCAAGCCCTTCCTTCAGTGTGAAAGGCCTCTGCGCCTCTTCGGGCTAGCAGCACACAGGTGCCTCCCGCTCTGAAAACCTTCCAAAGGCACAGGGTCACGCAACGTGTGAACCACCGAGAGCGGGTGCAGCACACACCTAGGTCTTCTCTGTCGGCCTGAGAACACCCACGGCACAGGGCTTCTTTGTTGCACACGCGTGGTCGCGGTCGGTGAAGGATTCCCCTCCGTCAAACCTTCTCGCGGACACATAGAGTGAGCGCACGTAGATTAGCCCTACACCTCATCCCTGTTTCTTGAGTGAGTCGTACTGCTACAAGGCAAAACTCCCTGCTGGAATCTCGGTGTGGCGTAAGTATCCTCCGGGAAGCGATCGCTGCTACAGCCACTGTGCTGCTATCTAGGATAATGGTCTGTGCCTCCACTGCGCTCGCTGCTGTTGTCTCCAAAGCCGTTTGCGAAGGCTTTTAGGAAGAGGTTGCTCACAGTGTCGTTTCTTTAGAGTAACCCACATGCATACGTGGATACCAGTTCTGTGAAGTAAAAGCCTACCTGCCTCAGCCACTTGGGCGCAGTTTTGTACAGGAAAGGACACTCCGCCTTGAAGGTTCTTCCTTCCGGATTGCCACTTGCACTGACGATGTCTCCTAAAACTCGCAGGGTTTCCGTGCCGTCCCAAGGTCCGTATCTCAGGCCTAGAACGACAGAGCGTCCGGCAGCTTTGAAAGAGACCTTCGGCATTCTGGCCTTTGGGCTCCCTCCATGAGGAACCAGCTCCTCAGCACCGTGCGTCTTTAGTTCTTTCATGTCAGAACCTCTGTGGGCGACCTCATTCCTCCCCCCTCTTAAGAGACACACAGGCTTGCCATTAGGGGTGGAAGGTTTCAGAGTCCAGAAGCAAGCCTGGCGCTCCTTCTCAGCATTCCTACACGGAAGTGAGCCCGGGTGCGTGAGACCGTGAGAGGGGGCAAGACAGGCGTACCAGCGAGCTGTTTACAGCGTACTCTGACGCATCACCCTTCAAGCTCACGTTCATTTCATGGAGAGAACACGAGGCCTTGATGCACTTTCCTGTGGTAAGTAAACTTTGGTTGCGTCCCCTGGTGGGCACATCGGCTCAGGACTGCCCTGTCCCAAAGGCTCAAGGTGTGGAGCCCGATCGTTGGAGATCAGCCTCCCGTGGATCTTGCACGGATGAAACCGGCTCGCAATGGGACCGTTCCCACGCTGGGGACCGTGGTGGCTGTTAGGAGTCGGCACACCAAGAGCACTCCGAGGCAGAGGAGCTGCTGACGTTTGCCAGCACAGTCTCCAATTCCGAATTGCAACCTTTCCCTGTAAGTGGCTCCTGAAAGCCTCGACGCGTTTTTCTCAGTTAGCTATAATGGAGGCCAGTCACTTGGCAGACTCCCCCAAAGCCCTGCCTCCCAGGCTGCGCTACAGACACGCCGACTGCTTCAGCCAACAGGGACAGCTTAGAGTAAAGGTAAGAATCCTTCTTGTCAAAGTACTTGCGTGACGCTGGCCAGAAGCACAAACATAGTTGATTTTTCTATAGTTGATTTTTCTACTTTTATCTTTAAAATTTTATCTTTTAACCTTCCTAATAGCTTTGTGTGTGGATTGTTTCCTATCTTTACTGTACATTTGTCTTTCCTGGTGAGCTTTTTCATTTTGTAAATTTCTTGTTTCTAGTTATGGCCTTTATTTTTTGTCCTAGAGGAGTTCTTTTACAACATTTGTTGTAAAGCTAGTTTGGCATTTGCTGAACCTTTAGTTTTTGCTTGTCTATAAATTTTTTGATTTCTCCATAAAATGTGACCAAGAACAGTGTTGTATAGGGTATTCTTTTTTTTTTTTTTTTTTTTTTTTTTTTTTTTGCTGTATGCGGTCCTCTCACTCTTGTGGCCTCTCCCGCTGTGGAGCACAGGCTCCAAACGCGCAGGTTTAGCAACCATGGCTCACGGGCCTAGCCGCTCCGCAGCCTGTGGGATCCTCCTGGACGGGGGCACTAACCCATGTCCCCTGCATTGGCAGGCGGACTGTCAACCACTGCACCACCAGGGAAGCCCAAGTGTATTCTTGATTGTAGGTTTTTCTCTCTCATCATTTTAAATATATTGTGTCACTCCTGGCCAGCAGAGTTTTTGCTGAAAAATCAGCTCATAGCTTTATGGGATTTCCCTTGTATATTTTTTGTCTCTTTTCCCTTGCTGCTTTTAATATTTTCTCTTTATCCATTTTTGTCATTTTAATTATGATGTGTCTTACTGTGTTCTTTTCTGAGTTAATCCTGTATGGGACACTCCTTCTTGGATTTGGGTCATGTTTCTTTTCCCAGGATAAGAAAGTTTTCAGCTAGCATGTCTTCAAATATTTTCTCAGGCCCTTTCTCTCTCTCTTCTCCTCGTGGAACCCGTAAATGCAAATATTAATGAGTTTGATGTTGTCCCTGAGGTTTGTTAAACTGTCTCGACCTTGGAGAAGTAGGCTTCTGTAGGAGATGTCCTATGCATCCAGCAGTGCACACCCATCTCTTTACCCAAGCTATGCACTCTAGGGATTTCCCCTAAGAGGGCTGCAAGTGTCCTTCTTTTGTGGTGGGCTGACTGTGTGACTGGTCTAGTAGGCTCTGTTGGCCCCTAGCCTGGGTTGGTTGCCAGATCCTTCCTTCTGTGGATGCTGCAGGCTGCTGTTTGGCAGGGTCTGTTCATGAGACAGCTGGCTGTAGAATCGTAGGGTGTCCTGGGGCTAGTGCTGGCTCACCATGGGCAGAGTCTAGAGTCTCAAAGACTCTGGGGCTGTTGCCTGTCCACGGGTAGGTGAAGCCAGATCCTGGGGTTAGTGCTGGAGTACTGGAAGGCAGAGATGGTTCCTGGAGTCTGGTTGCAAGGCCCAGGGATCCCAGAGGTCATTTAAGATTATTGGTGGAGGGAGGATCGGTTCCTACACAGTTGTGTATGGGGTTTGGGATGTCCAAAATCCTATGTTGTCCTGCTAGTGTACAGTGCTAAGTCTCGGCTGGTCCCAGGGTAGAGGCTGGCCTGTTGTGGGCAGGCTGTGTCTTCAGGCTGTAGGATGGTGGTTTTCTTGCTTCTGATGTCTGCCCACTGGTGAGTAGGCTGGTCTAGAGTCTAGTGCAGGCTTTCTGGAGGGCAGGCCCATGTCTAGGGGTGTGTCTAGAGGTAACTGTGGGCTCAGGAAGTCTTTAGGCAGCCTGCCTGCTGATAGGTTAGTCTGTCCTCACCCAGTCAGTTGTTTGGCCTGAGATGTCCCAGTTTTGGCACCTACAGACTATTGGGTGTGGTTAGGTCTTGGTGCTAATGAGCTAAGATCTCAAGATGGCAGTCACCAGCAGGAGTGTTCTTGTGGTAGAATATTCCCAAATGTGGCTGCCACCAATGTCTATGTCCCACAGGTAAGCCACAGCCACCCCTTCTGCCTCTCCAGGAGACTCTCCACGACCAGCAGTCAAGTCTAGCCCTGGCTCTTATCAGATTGCCGCTTTTGCCCTGGATGCACATGAGATCTTGTGTGCACCCTTTAAGAGTGAAGTCTCTATTTCTCCCAGTCCTATGGGGCTCCTGAAATTAAGTCCCAATTGTCTTCAAAGCCAGATACTCTGGAGGCTTTTCTTCCTGGTGCAAGGGAGCCCAATGTGGGACTCAGAACTCTCACTCTGCTAAACTGCTAAAACTGCTAAAAATATCAGTTTTCAGGCCCTGAATTGAAGAAAAAGTAGAAATTTAGGAATAGGCAACATATGAGAACCAGAATTGGGCCAACCAGGTCTGCATCCCCACTCTGGCTTTACTAACATCGTGGTGATGGGAAAAATCACCATGTTCAGAGTCTTGATCCCACCATATATTTCATGGGATAGTATCAGTGCCAATTTCACCAGATCATTTATATGCAGTGCTTTCACCATGGCTAGTACAGACAGCGGTCAGCAAATGGCAGTTATCAGGTAGCTAAGGAATCCAGTGACTCCGACTCAATTGATCAAGGTCTAGCTTTGCTTCCACATTTCTGTTTGCTAGTCTTTCCATCCTGTCTGAGCTTAGCTTCCCTAAGGAAATCCAAGGTCCCACATCCTCTAGAGGGCCAGCATTCCCTAGCTCCTTATTTGCATAAACCAAATTTAAGGATTTTTTTTGGCAGAGAAAAAGCAGACACAAAATGGTTCCTTTTATTTCTACTTTGGTAGAATTGATGATAGCAAGTTAAAAAACAGCATTATTTATATATTAACCCAGAAAAAATAAAACATTAAAAACAACACTACAGGAAATTTACAGACATAGAAAAGAAATAAGCCCTCTGGAAACAGAGTATGATGTTATTGTCATTTGTCTGAAGTTGAAATGTGTTCCCCTGGGATTCCCTGATGATGCAGTTGTTGAGAGTCTGCCTGTCGACGCAGGGGACACGGGTTCGTGCCCTGGTCCAGGAAAATCCCACATGCCTCGGAGCGGCTGGGCCCGTTACCCATGGCCGCTGAGCCTGTGCGTCCGGAGCCTCTGCTCCGCAATGGGAGAGGCCACAACAGTGAGAGGCCCGCGTACCACAAAAAAAAAAAAAAATGTTTTGCCCTTCTGCAGTTCCCCATGACTAAAAATATACATGGAAAAGATGACCAGGTGAGATCTGAATATTGATTTCCCCACATTTCACTGAAAGGAAAAAATGTTTTTGTGTTTGATACTTACAGTTGGACTTTTAATGCAATTGCTAACTCGCCAAGTGACTAAAATTCCACCAATATTGCCTGTATAAAAGCAAGCATTTGCCCTTCTGTGAAGGACTCCCAGAGGCATTTTGCTGTCCAGGTCAGTATCTCCTTCCCTGACTTCCCCTTGCCAGAACACGCTTCTAAAACATCAGATCTGACACTTTGTGTAGCGTTTGTGATTGGACAATCTGGTTACTTTCATCTGTGGACAGCTAACTTGCTAGTTTTATTTTTCACTTTATCTTTTTCCAATCAATAATGCTATATAGCTAGTGTTTTAGATACTACAGTAGATACTGAAGCCAGCAGACAGTACATGCTAATCAATTTTTAATTATGGCTTTAATTTTTATATGATACCATTTAATTTTATTAGATGTATTAAAGTGAAGCTGTCAGCTCACAAGATCTACCGCTTGGGTCAGGGCAAGGAATGTCCCAGAGGCTGCATGCAGGTGTATGACATCATCAAAATGGTCGTAATTGGATGTACATTACAATGTGCATATTGGGTACATAAATGTCACATATGATTGGGTGACTGGAATGGCTTTACCACGGGCAGCACCTGAGTTAGTGGAGCCACTGTGCTCAGTGCCCCTCAGAGACCACATGGGACTGTGGACTGTGAGCTGACTGTAGACCCAGCATTGCCACCAACTTGTCCCATGGCCTTAGTTAAATCTGTTATTTTGCTTCCTGGACTGTAGATTCTGCATCAGTGAAACGGGGATCATGTCAGTTATAGTCTTCTTGGAGAGAAATAGAAAGCAGTACAAACTCAGCCAGGATTATTGGCATTAACCTCCCTGGCCCTGGAAATTAGAGAGAGAAAGAAAAAGAAAGAAAGAGAAAAAGAAGAAAGAAAGAAAGAGAAAGAAAGAGAAAAAGAAGAAAGAAAGAGAAAGAATGAGATAAAGAAGAAAGAAAGAAAGAAAAGAAAGAAAGAAAGAAAAAGAAAGAAAGAAAAGGGGAGAAGAGGAGAACAGAATGAGGAGTGTAAGGGATATTGATGGTGCTTTGCCTGCATCCCCTTGGATCCCTCCTCCAGTTTCCAATTTCTTTAGCTTCCAACAGCCTGAACGCTGTCTCAGGCTAAAGCCACTTGACCTTCAAGAGCGTAGACTGGAAGTGTGTTTATGCCACACCCACAAACTCTCAGGTGTTACCTATATTCTAAAGACCTTTTCTGCAACTTCTTCTTCCAGTTCCTTCTTCCCCTAATTCCTATGGGGTTCTCCAGAGTGTACTTTCTTAGTAAATCCCTTGCATACATATCTGCGGCTCAGTAAATGAGGAAAAGCACACCTAAGATAGGGGAAAAGAGCTGAGGAGACAAATCAATCATGTCACAGGCCAAGAGAAATTTTTATCTAGCTTCAGTTTGAAGGGCAGAGATATTTTACACCAAGATTTGTTTATTAATTGTCGTGTGCATACATGTACATGTGTATATGTGTGTGTACAGAATATTAAAGACTTTTTTCCATTGTAGAAGGCTGTGATACCCCTGAAAAAAGAAACAACATAATATGCAATTGTCTCATGGAAACAGTATTGCCATAGGGATTGTGTACCTCTGTGCATGAATGACTTGCCTGAATTTCCACAACTGGCCACAAAGGCCACATGTAGTCAGCCATTAACTAAATAGAAAGGGCTCAACTACATAGGAAATAGAATGCAGAACTTCCTAAAGTGGAATATAAATTAATTGAGCAGACTAAGGGCATAAAGTTGTATTGGTTGTGTTTCAAAATGGCAGAGAAATGTGCAAAGTTGCTTAATTTCTACTTTGTTTTCATTGTCATAAGGCAGAAGGAACACTCTTTTAGACTCATGGAATTTGGAAGGCCTTCTTTCAAAGATTTTTGACAGGTATCTTTGGGCAGACTTAAGACTACTTTAGTGACATTAATCCAAGGAGGTTTGGTTTGCTGCCTTCTCTCTGTTGTTTTTCCTTGACCCAGACTGCATGCCATTTTCTTCTTGGGTAAAACAAATGACTCCTGTGTCATGTCCCCTCCCATCCTTATCCGTACTTTTCTTGTGGCATTTCTTTCCTTACATTAACTGGATGGACACATGTGTCTCTCAAATGAAACTCTTTTCAGTTCGATCATACATTCACTACATAGTTACTGAGCACCTTCAGTATGCAGACTGTTCATCTATGCATACTACCCTGTTTATTGAGCACCTACTATGTATCCATACTCTTCTAAGCACAGGGTGATCAGAGGTGAACAAGGAACTGAGGTCCCTGTCTGGGGAGCTGCAGTCTATTGAGGGGAAAAAGTCAGTAAATAATTCCTGATAGTGATAAGGGCCACAAAGGAAATGAATCAAAGTGATGTGATAAGAAGTGGGGATGGAGAGTTCAGGGACAGTTTGAGGGTGGGACATTTTGACTGAGAAGGAGCCAACCATAGGAGGTAGGGGAAGCAACTGAGCTGAGAAAGTGCCTGAAATAGGGAGAAGGCCAGTAGAGCTGACACATGTTGGGCCAGGTAGAAGCTGATAGGAAATAGGGTCAGGAAGGTGGGCAGGGGCCAGACTGGTGGGACCTTGTGGCCATGAGGAGCAGCTTGCATTTCATTCAGCTGGACAATGAGTACCTGTGCCAGATGCCTGTGCTGGGGCCTCCTTATTGTGTTCCCTTAGGAGATGACTGGAATGTGTGTCCATGTAATCTGAATAGTTTCAAGTTCTGTAAATTAGCAGGTGAGGGCATGTCAGGGAGTGGACCACTATTTTCAAGCTGGCAACATTCTCTTGGCTGGAGCTTTACGCTGAGACGTATGGTTTCCACCATCAGGAGACATACCATACAGAGGGCCCCTGCCCCAGCTTCTCCCCACTCTCCCCCTATGGCCCCTCATCCTGGGTCACACTCTCCAGATGCAAACCCTAACCTGTTTTTCTCCTATTGTTTTGCCTCAAAAGCGGGGACAGTATCTTTTCAGCTCCTATGCCAGGTGCACAGTGAGCATACACTGAATAAAAAGGTGCAGACTCAAAGGCCTGTACAAGGCCAGGTGAGTGGTACAGGTGGGCAAAGAGTCCCAGGCAGGACCTACAAAGTCTGGGAGGGGAGATCCTGGCAGTAGGAGTCAGCTGCTGGCCATTTGTACATAACAATTCCAGCACTGGCAAAAATACCTGATTTTTTGCAAAAACTAGAAATCCATATTATTACATCCTTTAATTTGTAAATATTTATAACTGATTCACATTTTAACACTGTGAGGGTCAAATATGTCTATTAGTTATATAATAATAGCAAACACTCACAAAGCAATTACAAAGTACCAGGTGTTCTTGCAAGCACTTCCATACATACTAACTTATGTAATTTTTAACAACCCTATTAGGCACCATTTTACTCCCATTTTCTTGATAAGAAAACAAGTGCAGAGAGATTATGTAACTTGTCTAAAGCCAGCTAGCAAGTAACTGAGGCACTGGGATCTGAAGCAAAGCTGTGTGCTCAAAAGCCAAATGCTGTCTGTAGGTCAAGCATGGACAGCTACTGCCTAGAGTGCCCGATGCCTGTTTTGCCCTGTAATGGAGCTCTGATACCTCTCTAGGCCCCTATCACCTTGCCTGGGAAGTTAGCTTGAAGACCAAACCTGGCTGACTGGGGCTGAGCCAGGAGAATCTCATGGAAAGAGGTCAGATTCACTCTGGACATTCAGGCCTCCGTAGGGGCTGAGGTGGAACAGTGCCCATGTAGCTGGCATCGGTGCTGTTACAGTAAGGCATGCAGTGGGGGAACGCTGCAGTTGTCATTAGCTCCATCATGCACCAGCAGTATGACCTTGAGCTGTATGGTGGTAGGAACACAGAACTAAGGGTCCAACCCTAGGTTCTGCTTTCTTTGTGCCCCTCGAATAAGCTAAGTCACTTCTCTGAAAGTCCTCCTCAATAAGGGAGTAAAATAATCTTTACCTTGCAGGATTGTTTTACATGAAAGGGAAGAAGCTAAGGTGAGACAGAAAACATGCCTGAAGTGCAAAATGGAAGGAGGTCAACTCTGCATTTTCAGGACCCTGAGAATGAATGTCTCAAATTTTGCCCCCTAGGTGGCACTCTTGCCTCACCTTCATCTAGCTCTGAAGGAAGTAGTGGAGGGCTAAGCTCATAGGAAACACTTCATGATTGTTAGGTGTTATATATTGGTGAGAAGATCTTTGGGGAATCTGTTATCTGCAAGTGAGAATGAGGGTTTATGACAACTTTCTCAGGCTTGTGAAGTACTGCATGGAATACTTGAGATAGGCCACTTGACATGGTGCCCGGCACACAGATGAGAACACACAAAGGGCATTCCCAGGCCTTTAGGCGACTCCAAGCTTACTGCCTCACAGACAGGGGTTGACCTTGTCAGCCATGGTAAGTGTCAGGAAGCACCTGACAGAGTGGTTCCTGTAACAGTGCACTGCCAGCTCTGACAGTGCTATTTGGATGTGTCCTTCAGTCTGAAAAATAAGCATTTCTGCCCAATTTCTTGCAGTTGACACAGAATGCTGACTTGAACATAGCTAATTTTGAAAGGAGAGGATTATACAAGGACATGTTTCCTCCCTCATATCATTCTGGGGAGGGCCATGACCCTTCTGCTTACCTAACAGTTTGGGGCAACATGGGGTACTGGGAAGGGGGCAGTGGTGTGTCCGTGATCATTGCCACCAATTCCCATCTGCCAGGCCAGACTCCACCTGAACCAGCACACCCAATGTGTTGTGCTGTGTCCCGGGAAGAGGTAGCCATGTACACCTCTCCCTACCCATTCAACCAGTATCTCCTGAGTATGGGCTTTGTGCCTGGCACTGTGCTAGAAACAGGGTCTGGGGACCAGAATGGAGCAGCCCTTATCTTAAGGCACTCACAGAGGAGGAAACATTTAAGTAAAATCAAGGCAGTAGGAAAGAGACTCTCTGCTCTGAGGAGAGAGAGACAGATACATCCCATGGGCTTCCCTGCCAGATTATCAGCTCCTCAAAGCAAATATCCAGTTTATACATCTTTGCATGAGTACCCAGAGCTGAGGGCATAATAGATGCCCAATAAAATCGGTTGATTAAAAATGCAAGTAGACAACAATGCAAAGGGATTCCAAATTCAGAAATCCCAACACACAAAGTAACTGAAATAAAAAGGAAAATTCACTGTTCATAACATTTGCCACATGGTCCTTATAGATCACCATCAATCTCACATAGTGTTAAACAAAGGGAATGGTGCCTCTAATGGCCTTCAGAAGACTGGAAACTGGCAAACGAAGTTGCCCTTCCAAACACAGGGTGTCAAAGTTATTGTGGGATTTAACAAAAACATACAGGGGACTTGCCTGACGGTCCAGTGGTTAAGACTCCTTGCTTCCACTGCAGGGGGCATGGGTTTGGAGCACTAAGATTTTGCATGCCCTGTGACGTGGCCCCCCCAAAAGAAATGTATACAAATTCTCTTGCTGTGAAGTAAGGTATCTGCCCTTCTTGGGGGACCATGCCTGCTCCAGGACTTTTTGTTTAGAGCAGCCAGAAAATTGGTAACAGCCAAGTCATTCTGGAGGTAATTATGGCCCCAAAGTGCAGGGCAGGGAAACCAGCAGGCTGGGGCTGGCCTTCTGGCTAGGCTGGGTCAGGGCTGCTCAATTCCCAGGACTCAGCACAGGCCACTCAAATCATGAGCTTTAGGCAAATTTCCCGAACTGGAGCCTGTTTAGGTTTTTAGGAAAGAGACCAGGTTCCTGGGCACCCTTGATCTAGACAAGGTTGTAAAACGAGTCTGCTAGTTTCACACTGTGATGGGAAAGGGAGAGTGTGTTACTTAAAATATAAATAAAAAAATAAAAGCCCTGATGAATGCTGAAGAATTGAGCAATTAGGAACACATGAAGGGATGCATTAGAAATGACAGTAATAATCCTTGAATTTATAAAACATATAAATTTGCATTTCACACATATTATCCCATTAATCCTCATTTTTAACAATTTAAAATTGATTTTGTGTGTTTCTGAGTTTTTATTGAAGCTTCATAACCATGCTGGGCTACTTTCACAGGACTGTAGAGGTCTATGCAGAGACATTGTAAAGATTTATCCTAAATCATGCAGCAAAAAAATGACATAGAGGAAAAAATTGAACCACTACTCCTCATCCCTCCAACCAGATATGAGGAATCCATCTTGCCCTCTCTGGGCTCCCACAAATGTGGCTTGAACTTGTCTTTTCCTAAACCCTCCAACTCTGACACTAGCTTTGTGATGATTCTCACATCCTCTGGGATCCCTGCAAGATCTGGGGCCTTGTCATTCATTTTTGAACCTCTGGTGCCCAGTTGAATTCTCAATAAATACACAATATAATTAATAAATAAGTGAATATTAACATGAGTAATGCTTTGCAATATTTCTTGTGTTGGGCAGTAGTTTCTCCAAGTGCAGAAGCCACATATTCCCAGGTTGACTGTATTTTCCTTAAGGCAGCGACCATGTGTCATTATTTTTTTCCTTTTTGTCTCATTCTGCATTTGATAAAGTGACCAATAAGTGCCAGAAGCTAAATAAATGTCTGTTTATTAAGTTAACTCAAATTTTCTTCATGATTCAAACAACCACCATGAGAGGGCAGCAGAAAGAAACACATTTAGGGGCCTCTGTCTTCCTTGCGGATCAAAGGTGGTCTTGGTTTAAATATTCCCCAAAGTAGAGCTTGAGACAAGGATTTGAATACAAGTAGTTTATTTTGATGAAATAAGACAAGGAAGGGAAGGCAGCAGTAAGAGGTGTGTTATCAAGTCAGGGACCACCAGGGGCAACTGAGCTGAATCCCACTGGGGGACAGTGTTGAACACAGAGTTATCCCACCCCAGGGGTGAGGGAGCTAAGATATTCATCCAACAATCCCTGTTAGTCATTTTTGGGCCGCTCCTAATTGATTGCCTAACCCTTTGAACCTGGTATGGTTCTGGCAGCCAGCCAAAGTCTTCAGGCAGAACGCAGGTCTTAGCTGTTGGGATTCTGAGCAGAGTACACAGAAATGGTGAGCACTGCGAGTGGTGGGTGAGCACTGATGATATCTGCTGTAATTGCTCTTTAAATATGGAGTCAAGAGATATATGGGGTCCAGACCTTGACTGGGAACCCTGGATTCCAACTCTGGGTTCAGAGTTCTCAGGATTTTTTGCCTCTTTCTTGGCTGCCCCAAGTAAGTGGAGGACTCACCATCATTCTTTGGATGCAGAGCTTCATGACAGGAATGAAAAAACCCGCCAGGGCTCTGTGATGGAACGGGGAACACTGACTCAGGATGCCCTGGCTTGCATCTCAGCTCTGCTTTTAATCAGCTGTGTGGCACCCTCTTTGGGTCTCTATTGAAGACAATTTGCATGGTTCGTAAGAACCCTCCCTTCTTGCTCTAGTAGGCTCAGCAGACTGTATAGCTCCTCTCTTTGAATGGTAGTATTTTTTGGGGGGTTGATATTTTTTGCCATTACATAAGTAATATATAATGCATGTTTATTGTAGCACGATTAGAAAAATGTAGGTAAGTAAATAACCCATAATCTTATGGCACAGAGAATACTACCATAAACTTTTTTGGTGCACACCCTTCATAAACACACACACACACACACACACACACACACACACACTCAGCATTAGTGAGTATGCTAAAATTGTCCAAAATCTATTCTAAGCTCTTGAAACACCAAGGTGAAAAATCATACGTTTGCTGGCATTCCATTGAAGGCCACAGAAAACAAACACATTATAACTAAGAATTTCAAATAATAACTGTGCAAAAACAGGTGATATGATGAGAGAGATACAAATTCCAGTTAAATAAGTGGTGATATTCTGCTGTTCTCCTATAAAAAGAGAGTAGGTTTTAGGATAAGCTGAAAATAAGACAACTCTAGCAAAATTTAAATGGTCTTTGGCACTCAGGGTCTATTACAGTAGTATTTTAAAAGTTTTCTTATCCCTATTTTCTCAAACTTTAAAATAGATATTGTGTGTTCTTTGCCAAAATACTGCTGAATATAAAGAGAAACCAACATAAGGGGACATTTAATGATTTAAGGCTAGAAACTATCCTAGATTAAAACAGCAGGAGTGTGTGAAATATGATCTGCATACTTTAAATGAGTGACCTTGATCTGTTGTTTCCAAAGCACCCCCTTCTTCCCCAGCATCAAACTCTTAGTTATATTTTTTTTGTACAATTACTTGGCTGCTCTCTCTGCCATGGAACACTCTTCCTCATTATTTCAGGTCTTTTCTCAAATATTATCTTATCAGAGAGGCCTTTCCTGACAAGTATATATAAAAGGGCCCCCCCCACCCGCCGCTTCACTGTTCTTCATAGGCCTTATTTGTGTTTGCCTCTCTCCCCAAACTGCAAAATCCATGATTTTTCAGGAAACTAGAACATTCCCTGGCACGTGGTAAATTTTCAATAATGATTGTTTTTGTTTGATGAAGAGTAGGTGTATCAAGTCAAGGGAAGGAGGTCACTTTAGGTTGAAGGAGGTTAAGAAAGGCCTCTGTGTAATGTCAACGTTTGAGCTAAAACCAGAATGACGGGAAAGAGACACCCAAAGAAAAATCTAGGTCAGGGATTGGCAAACTTTTTTTGTACAGTGCAATACAGTAAATGTTTTAGCCTTTGTAGGCTACATGTGATCTCTGTCACATCTTCTTCTAAAAAAGAACAACAACAAAAACCCCTCTAAAATTATAAAAACGTTTTTAGCTCATGGCTGTACAAAAACAGGCTATGGGTCATAGTTTATTGACCCTTCTCTACAGGGAAAGCGTTCCAAGTGAGGGAGCAGCTAGTGCAAATGCCCTAAAGTGGTATGTGCTTAGAGAATTTAACAGACAGAAGGACGGCCAGTGTGGCTGGAACATAGTGACCAGGACCCAAAGAGAGAGGAGGAGGAGAGAAATCCAAAGATCTAGGAGGGCCCAGACAACTGGGGCCTGTAGGTCATAGTAGGACATTTCTATTTGATTCTAAATGCAATTGGGAAACCATTGGAGGTTTTTAAGCAAGGGGGTGAGATGATACAATTTATCCTTTACAAAAATTCTCTAGCTGCTTATGGAGAAAAGCATTTGATGGGGAGAGTAAGGGAAGTGAGGCCAGGCAGGGGTGAAGCAGGAAGTAGATGAGAGATGAGGTGAAGAAGAGAAAATAACAGACTTGGGACACAGCACTATAGGAGTTGTTTTTCAACCTGCTTCTTTTCATTTAACACCTAATCTGTGGCATTTAATATCTTTTAACCACGTCCTTTCATATAATAGAAATAGAAATCTTCAGAATATCATTGTACTATAATTTATTTCAGCCATCTCTAAAAGGCAGGCATTGAAATTGTTTACAATTATTTGATATTAAGAATAATACTCCAGCAGTGCTTGATTTGTTCAATCTATTAGCCTAGCCAAGATAATCTCTCTGATGGAAACTAAAATTTTGACGGTGAGCACTCTTATAGTGTATGCAACGTTATACACTATACATACATAATGCATATATAAACTACACATAATGTGTATATAAACTATATACAAAACTTATATAATGTTATACACTAATGTTACCTCAAAAAAGAAAAGAAAAAAACCTAGAAGAAAAAGGAATCCTTTGAATTGGTCTCTAGTACTCTCTGAGGGCTCCCATATTTCCTCCATTTCAGGAAGAGCCAGAAAAGCAAGTAAATAATATCTCCTGTCTAGTGACCTCTCCCAGGGTCTGGAGTCCTCCAGGGTTCTCATTAGCATCCCTTCCCTGCCAGCACCCCCATCCCTCCTCACCCACAAACCTTTGTGCCCTTTGTTACCCACCGTTTTTCCTTTAAGCAATTCCTTTGGATCTTGTCTCCTACTAAATTCTTTTTTTCCCCCGATCAACCTCATTTTGCTGCCTGAGGGATCATTTTCTCCCCGGTCTGGCGTAACAGCAAACTAGAGAACTTGCGGGTTAGGTAGACTCGAGAGCACACAACGTGGTCCTTCCTGGCTATTGGCTCCTCCCTCCACCCCCTCAAGTGGTTCCCCCCAGTGACTGGCTGTCCTCTGTGATTGGCTTTCCTCTGGGATATGGCCCTCCCCACCCCATGTTGCCCTTTCCCACTTTATGATCCTTCCCAGTGACTGGCCCTCTTCTGTGATTAGTCCGCCCCAGTGACTGACCCTCCCTCACTAAACTTCTCAGTTAGAATCTGTGAGGACCTCAGGGACAGAGTTCTCATCCCGCTTCAGGCAGGAAATTATGATAGTTCCACAAATGACACAGCTGAGAGCAGGCAGCAGGAAAGGAAACCCAGGCTTGGGTTCCCTTTCCCTTCATGGAGCCACAGAGGGCTCTACCTCCCTGTAAAACTTGAACAGACAGTTTTAGTTGGAATTCCAGAAGCAGAGCCCTCCTCCAGAGGCAGCAACCAAGAAGAGAAGGAAATCTAGGATTCTCTGGGTGGGCTGATGTTGAATCTCCCACACACGCACCTCTATTTTTTCCTTGTTCCCCTTCTCTTCATTCTAACTAAGTTTTGCATTCACTGCCCTTAATATAGAAGACTGGTTTGGGCTGAGCTGGGAGGTTGGGGGAGCTGAGGAGTAGCAAGAGACATGGACATTTGAAAAGTCTCTGAGATGGGAATGTGAGCCCCTGGTGATCCAAGAAAAGGTATGGAAATCCCAGAAACGCTGGGGAATCTGAACTCAGGACCTATGCTAATTTCCATGGAATCACATGTCTCTGTTATGGGATCTCCCCAAAGCCCGGAAGATGGGATCTTCTCAAAGCCCAGAGTATTAGGGCAGACAAGGTAGTTCCTCAGAGCCCAGGCTGGGCAGAAACTGTAGTTCCTAACAGCCCAGAGTGTGCCCACAATATAGTTTCCCACAGCTCAGGACTGGAAGACACAGTTGTCCCTCCAGCTTAGGACGGTGCAGATATCTTAGTCCTACATAACACAGGATGGTGCCAACATAGTCATCCCTCATACCCAGGACTGAGCAGACACCATAGTCCCTCACAGCCCAGGACGGTGCACACATTTGATTCCCTACAACCCAGGTCTGTGCAGACACCAACTACCTTAGAGCTCAGCATGGGGCAGATAGTAGTCCCTCACAGCTCACAAGTGAGCAGGCACTGAAGTATCTCACAGCTCAATACTGCAAAGATGAGAAAGTGGCTTAAGTAGACCTTGTTAACAGAATCTTGGGCATTCAGAGTGTGTGTACAATGACCGAAGCACAATAAGAACAAGACAGCACTGTAGATGTCAGTGTGGACAGAGGCTGCCCAAGGATAAACCCCCCTCTCCTCAAAACTGTTTCAAAGCAAGATGTCTTACATATTTAGATGCTACTCTGGGGAGAATAAAATTTCTGGATTAAATTTATCTGGATTAACTATGATGCAAAGGTTATGTTACAGAAAAATATATTAACACCTTTGCGCACACATGGATTTTAAAGAATTAAAATAACCAGCCTTCACATTTTCCTAGGTTCCATAATCCTTTTGCCTCCATGTTAGGAGACCATTATGGGAGCACATGGAGAAGGACACCCTAAATGTGCCTTTGTGCTACCTATCTTCTCACAGGACGGTTCCCATTGCCAAAAAATTTGGGCTGTTTAGCTCTCAGTACTCAAAGGAAAATCTTTCACAGAAATCAACCTTGATGTCCCCATCTCAGCCTCCTTAAGAGGTTTTCTTAGAGGACCCTCAGGCAGTGTGGGTTACATGTTAGATGGAAGCTTTATTTTCCCCCAAAGATATTTCTTCAACAGCCTATTTCTACCAGGAAACCCAGCCCTTATCACTGCCTTTGACAAAACGGCCCTTCATGCTGAATGTTGCTCTCATTGCTCCTGTTTTCTCTGTGTTTAGACAGAGACAGTGGATTCATGTTTTATTAAACAGTGGTAGGCCTGGGAAAATCAATTAGCAAGCAGAGTGATTAACAGTAATCATGATCACTACCATTTGCCAAGCTCTTATTATGTGCCAGACACCGCACCAGCACCTCACGTGCATTGTCTCACTTTATTTTAACACTAGGAGGCAGGAATTATTATCTTTTTCACTTTACAAATGAATAAGAGGCAGAGAGAGGTTAACTGACTTTCCCAGTCACAGAACTGCTAAGTGTCAGATCAGGATTTCAAAACAGGTGTTTGTGATTCTGTAGATCTTGCACTAAGCAACTGGGGCTGCAGCCAGGTCTCACACTGCACACTGTGAGACTTCAGGGAGTTACCAGGGACCAGGATACCCCAAATGCAGCCAGGTTGAGGCAGGTTGTGAGCAGCCTGGAAGGGACCCTATGAATGATTTGTGTACCTTTCTTTCCACAAGTGCGTAATCTGGTTTCCTTTCTTGTTTTCAGCTTTTGTTTTTTAATTTGAAATAACACCATCCAGTTGGCAAAGCCTGTGAGGAAAACCATTTTATTACTTTTTCTAGATATAATATGAAAAATTGCTGACCCATAGCTCTAGATCAGAGCCAATTATGTAAGGTCTTTTAAGAAGGGGACAGATGGCATGTGGAGTTGCAGACGTGGGGGTCTCAGACGAGCTTTTGTGGAGGAGTTAAGGCACACATTCCTTTTCTCTCCCTAATATAATCATCACATTAGAGTAAGAATGAACCCTTTTCATGAACTGCATTTGAACTTTGTGATGATATTTACAAGGAATGCCTCTAAGCCCCGATGGAAGCCACACTACCTCCATGATGTATTCACTGAGCCAACTTGCCAAAGGGTCAGATATTCTGCATTTTAGGATTTCAGTGTATGACGCCTTGACTGTTCTTTGTTGTCTAAATTTGCCTTTCCAGACTGTTTTCTGGAGAAGCAGGAGCTGGTTCTCACTTTCTTTTGCTCACTCACTCAGCGTCTGGCAGTGACGGGCATTTCAGCTCTGAGTAGCCACTTGTTTGATAATGCCTGTTTGAGCCCCAAATCTTACTCTTTAATAGGAACAATAATGGATGTACACCTTTTAGGGGTGTTGGGAGGATTAAAGATAACGTAGGCAAAGTACCCGTTACCTTGCATGATATGTAGTAGGCAATTAATTAATGGTGACTACTATAATGTGTTTCAGAAAGAAATGCTTGCAAATGGCACTCAAATTGTTTTCCTTCAAGGAGTGGGATTATGTCTCCTGGAATTCTGTGGAAATGGGTCATCTGTGTTGTCATTTAACTTTCTTATCGATCTTAATCCACCTGCTGATGAGACCTTCTGGTGATGCTGCCCTGGAAGGTGTAATTAAAAATAAACAAAACAAAACAAAACAAATATATGAGAGAGTTGAGGAGTGAGGGCTGGGAGCAGCATGGTAACAGGTTGGATATGGAAAAGAGGCAGTGATAAAATAGTCTCCACACCTGAGAATGGAGAAATTACTCAAGACCTAAGGATTTTTAAAGAAATGGTAAAGGCAACATGGGAGAACTGCTTGGGAAGTACCACAGATCCAGGTAACTTGGATCTGTCAGGGGCCTTCTAGATGTCTGGCGGTCAAATCCTCTCATTGTATATGTGAGCAAGAGGGGATCAGAAAGGTGGAGGGACTTGTCCAAGATCCCAGAGGAGGTAAACAGCTGTTCTTCTGTGTTGTGTTGTGTTGCTCTGCTTCCAGGATACATGTATATTCTTCTGGGAAATCACCTCCACCCCCACATTTAATTTATGTGCCCCAGTTAGACTCCAGGGCCCTCTGGTTCCAAGGGATTGCATGTGACTCAAGCCTGGGCAGTTGGACCCTCAAATGCCCTAGAGATGGTGATTAATTCATGGCACATCCTGTGACCCAACCTAGTCCAATGAGAATGGCACCCAGGATGAGTGTAGGAGCTATTGGGAATAACAATTTCTTTCCCACTGGATTCGATGTTGGTAGAATGTGAGGGTGTAACATTTGGGAGTCCTTTAACCACCAGGTGGAATCTGAGAATAAAGTATCAGGGAGGAAAGCAGAGACAAAAGATTGGGTTCCAGTACATTATTTTTTTCTTTTTATGAGCCCCTGGATCAAAGCACACTTGAAGATAACAAACGTTGCATTTTCCAGTTATGTGAGGCAATTAATTCCCTCTATTCTTGGCCAGTTTGTGGTGAGTTTTCTTTCACTTTCAACACTCATAGTTCTGAGACACTGGGTCTCAGTGGGGAATACAGTAGATTGGTTTACTCAACATCATTTCCAGTCTCTTTCTAGTGGGTTTTCCTTTACTGAAGGAATGGCGGAGGGGAAGCTAAAAGCTCCAAATCAAAGAGTTCTTACAGCTAGGACTCTGTATGTGATTAAGGTTTTACCAATCAGATGCATTCCTGTAAGACTTGATTTACAGCCAAGATAAATGGTGAAAGAGAGGAGACATCCATTTTATCAATACTTGTGCAGAGATAGCAGTTGTAGGGGTGTTTCTTAGTCTCTATATTCTGCCAAAGTGGTAGAACCTGGAGTTAGTGCTTAGGACAGAGACATGTTGATTTACCCCTGCCTGACTGTGACAAAAGTAGCAAGGAGGGCTTCCCTGGTGGCGCAGTGGTGAGAGTCCGCCTGCCAATGCAGGGGACACGGGTTTGTGCCCCGGTCCGGAAAGTTCCCACATGCCACGGAGCGGCTGGGCCCATGAGCCATGGCAGCTGAGCCTGAGAGTCCGGAGCCTGCGCTCCGCAATGAGAGAGGCCACAACAGTGAGAGGCCCGCGTACCGAAAAAAAAAAAGTAGCAAGGAGTTCATTTTGGTGGCCACTTCTACAGTGATGGTCTTGTTCTCAGTCTTGTAAAGCCTGTATAGCCCTAGGCCTTCCAGGGATTTTGTAAGTATGTTATTTCTAGTTTTAAACCCCCTTCTGCTTGAAATAGCTAGAATGGTTTCTGTTTCCTGCAATAAACCTTGAACCAATAAACCAGAAATCCTGCCTCTGGACAGGGCACTTGCTTTCCATGATTAGGCATCAATGTCCCAGGCTCTCCCTGACCTGGGGCATCTTATTGTTCTTGGGTGGCAGGAGACTGATGACTGCCATATGGACTCCCAGAAGTATGCATTGATTGTTGGTTGTGCTTGACTCCAAGCTGATGCAGATTTGGGGCAGAGAAAGAAGAAACTTGTGGGGAGTGGTGCAAGGGGGGTAAATGGGCTGAATTAGAAAAGAGAAAATGCAGTGATGAACATTGCACACTCTCCCAGATAAGGCTTCCTTAGGCTTTGGGAAGATGAGCAGTTGAGCCCTTCTGTGCATACTCCACAGAGAGCTTAATGGCAGATTATGCAGGGGTCATTGATTGTGATGCAGCCCGGTAACTGTGCAGAGGAGTGAGATGGGGTCTAGATTTTTTCTCAAAAATTGTGTGACATTGGGATCACTGGTTATAAAACCAATGACCTTATGATTTTACACTAAGCAGGTGAGGCTACCTATTCCCATATCATCCAGCTATGAGCACATCTCAAGGTACTCTCCAGGTTTCTGGATCTTAAGTCTTCTCAGATATATGGATTGTTCCCTGAGATTAAGAACAGGGCACTGAGTTCTCACAGTGTAGTTGTGCCCCAGTATTTATATTTGAGTTCAAGCTCCAAATAAGATCTCAATATAAAGATTCTGCAGATTTGCTGATGACATGTCTGACTCGTTGTGGTCCTTGCAACAGCAATATCAGCATCACCACAGAACTTGTTAAAATTTCAAGTTATCAAGCCCCATACTAGACCCATAAAATGTGAGTTTTCTGGTAGGGTTACCGTGGTAATTAAACTAGAAAAAAGTGTGTAACACATCTAGTTAAGTGCCTGCAGCCACGGAGCTGACTCTCCCTGCATTTGTGTGTCTGTCTAGGTCTTTGCCCAAACTGGTGCCGCTGTCTGCATTGACTCCTTCTCCTTCAACCTGCTGAACCTATACTCTTTCACATCTTAACTCAAACAACCCTTAGCTTATTTGTCTCTTCAATCTTCCCTTATAGTCTTCCCTCCTTGTACTGACCCTCCCTCCATTGAGCTTTCATCTTGTCAAAGCAGATGTGTCCCACAGCACTCTGTTTATATGTCTAGAATAACTGTTGTGGCCGATCTAGAATCCATTCACCCATATCCTGTTCGTGACATTCTCATTGTATTTTGGGAAATCTTGCCTCCCCCAGTCTCAGTCCATGTAGTTTGGATGGAATGGATCCTACAACCCACCAACAGCATATTGCTTAGATCTGGCCAATCTTATTCCACTGAATGACCATAGCAGTTGATTAACAGGTGGGGATGTGACACAAATAGTTCAAAGGATGGTTGGTCTACAGATTTTGGGTTGAAATACTGGGAAATATAAGTTTATTTTTGGATGGGCCGTGGGGGCTAAGTTGGTATAATAGGAGAAATCATGTCGAACACAAAACCACCTTCTGGGGAAGCAGAGGGGAGCCATGGAGACAGATTTCTGTCCCTTTTTGATGCCCGGATCTGTCAGTGCCTGCAGTCAGACCTTGCAAAGTGACAGCTCTATGCATGAACCAAGGCATTTTTGTTTTTGTTTCCCCACATCAGTGTGAATTTGGTTTCTACCACTCATAAAAGAAAGAGTCCTTGGCTTTTGTGACCCCCTTAAAGGACCTTGTTTAGAGGCTCCTGCAAGGTGCTTGGTCTGTGGTGGGTTCCCAAGAAGTGTTGACTGATGGGATGAATATTGACAAAGAGCAAGAGAAGGCTGAATCTCTGTCCTTGAGGTACCTGCCCTTCAGCCCTTTCTTCTCCATTTTAGCATACATCCATCAGGCACCTCCCAAGTGCCAAACATCTCTCCAGTGTGCAGTTTGCCTTGTGAGGCCTTTCCTGACCTGACCACCCAGCCCTCAGAGGGTAGGCCGAGCAAAGGCCAGTCCATGACTCCCTTACCTGAAAGCATTTCAGCTTCGATGGCCATGCTGAACTATCCCTCACAGAGGGGAACAAATGCTTTTGTCAAAATGTCCCTTTGAAACTTGCTTCGTATGCCTCCCTCCCACATGAATTAATTCCCTCTTGTAAATGAGAGTAACCATCCTGTCATCCAAAGGACATTTGACAATCGTGTCACAGTGACTGGTGGCCAACCTGCTGGGGCCGCAGTCCCCAACATTTTTGGCACCAGGGCCCGGTTTCATGGAAAACAGTTTTTCCACAGATGGGGTGCGGGGAAGGCGGGGACGGTTCAGGTGGTAATGAGAGCGATGGGGAGCAGCAGATGAAGCTTCACTCACTCTCCTGTCACTCACCTCCTGCTGTGCAGTCAGGTTCCTAACAGGCCATGGACTGGTACTGGTCCGTGGCCCGGAGGTTGGGGACCCCTGTGCTGGTGGATGCTCAGTGGGGTAACTCTCCACAGGAACTAGCTTCTTCTCTCTATTAACTCCTTATTCTTCTAATCAGAAAACTTTGGCTCAAGCTTTTGGCCAGCTTCAGGATTGCAGCTTGGAGATAGGAAGTCTACCCTGGAATAAACTCTTGGTGGCCTCCTATGGGGAGAGCATGAACTGGGCCTGTTTCTGCCTGAGGAAGACTGCAGACCACAGGCTGTGTCAGAGCTTTTTTTCCTGATGCTTTCCAAGGGAAGTTAGAAGTCCTCTTGGGAGTCACTTGTCCAAAGGGTCCCACAGTAAGTCCCTGGCAAAGCTTAGATCTGAATTCCAGGCCCTGGACCACTGAGCAGTGACCTCCCACTCACCTTCATGTGGGGGAGGAATGGAATGAGAAAGAAGATAAGGTGAGGCTAAGAGAAGGGGAAGAGGGGAAGGGGAAAGGGTATCAGTGATGTTCCAGACCATAGGTTAAATTGTTGAGACCCAATGCCGTGAGTCTCTCTTTAGAAACAGCTCTCAAATACACTGGGGCAAATAGTACCTGGATATTCAGAACAGGAGTTTCCCTCCTCTATCTCACTCCCCCACGGACATGGTTACACCCACAGTATCAAGGACAGGATCTTGAATCAGAAAAAGGACAATTTTTGTTCAACTACTCCTTTTACATGTGAGGCCCCAGGGATTAAAAAATGTGCTGAAGAAAACAAATGTGAGAGCTGAACTGGACTAGAATCTGTTTCTGGACTTCTAGCCCTAGGCCTCCTGTCTGAAGGAGTTTTTACCCCACCCAGATTTCTAAGGTGCTCATTAATTACACAAATCCTTGATGTCGGTGTACTGGCGTTTAACAATACGTTATCCTGTAGCGCCACCTGGTGGATCTTTGGATGACCTTCTTTTAAAAGCTATAGGAAGGGCTACAGTGGCAGGATCGTGACAGGACCCCATTTCCTCCAAGGCTGTGAGGTACTTGGCTCCAGCTACTCCTCCCTCTCTCACACCTGTAATGACCATCCCTTCCCCTCTTCTTCAAACTGGATTATCCCACAGTTTTTTTTTCTCAAGCTCTCTGTGCTTTTCTGTTCAGCACTGAACAGAGTGTGTTACCGAACGCATTTGTATGCCAGAAGCACAGTGAGGCCAAACAAACCAAAACAGTCAGAGCTGGAGCGGAGAAACGTTTATTGCAGGGCCGAGCAAGGAGAGATGAGTGACTCATGCTCAAAAAACCTGAACTCCCCAAAGGTTTCAACAAAGCATTTTTTTAAACATCTTTATTGGAGTATAATTGCTTTACAATGGTGTGTTAGTTTCTGCTATAAAACAAAGTGCATCAGCTATATGTATTTTTCCAGGTTGTCCATTTTATTGGCATATCGTTGCTTCTAGTATTCTCTCATGATCCTTTGTATTTCTGCAGTGTCAGTTGTTACTTCTCCCTTTTCATTTCTAATTCTGTTGATTTGAGTCTTCTCCCATTTTTTTCAATGAGTCTAGCTAATGGTTTTTCAGTTTTTTTAATCTTCTCAAATAACCAGCTTTTAGTTTTATTGATCTTTGCTATCATTTCCTTCATTTCTTTTTCATTTACTTCTGATCTGATCTTTATGATTTCTTTCCTTCTGCTAACTTTGCGGTTTTCTTTTTCTTCTTTCTCTAGTTGCTTTAGGTATAAGCTTAGGTTTTTTTATATTTTTCTTTGTTTCTTGAGGTAGGATTGTATTTCTATAAACTTCCCTCTTAGAACTGCTTTTGCTGCATCCCACAGTTTTTGGGTCATAGTGTTTTCATTGTCATTTGTTTCTACTTAATTTTTAATTTCCTCTTTGATTTCTTCAGTGATTTCTTGGTTATTTAGTAGTGTGTTATTTAGCTTCCATGGGTTTGTTTTTTTACAGTTTTTTCCCCCTGTAATTGATATCTAGTTTCACAGCGTAGTCCTTGGAAAAGATACTTGATGTGATTTCAATTTTCTTAAATTTACCAAGGCTTGATTTGTGACCCAAGATATGATCTCTCCTGGAGAATCTCTCCATGAGCACTTGAGAAGAAATTATATACTGTTGTTTTTGAATAGAATGTCTATAAATGTCAATTAAGTCTATCTTGTTTAATGTGTCATTTAAAGCTTGTGTTTCCTTATTTATTTTCATTTTGGATGATCTGTCCATTAGTGAAAGTGGGGTGTTAAAGTCCCCTACTATTATTGTGTTACTGTTGACTTCCCCCGTTATGACTGCTAGCATTTGCCTTATATATTAGTTGTTCCTATATTGGGTGCATAAATATTTACAATTGTTCTATGTTCTTTTTGGATTGATGCCTTGATCATTACGTAGTGTCCTTCTTTATCTCTTGTAATTGTCTTTATTTTAAAGTGTATTTTGTCTGATATGAGCATTGCTACTCCAGCTTTCTTTTGATTTCAATTTGCATGGAGTATCTTTTTCCATCCCCTCACTTTCAGTCTGTATGTGTCCCTAGGTCTGAAGTGCTTCTCTGTAGACAGCATATATATGGGTCCTGTTTTTGTATCCATTCAGCCAGTCTATGTGTTTTGGCTGGAGCATTTAATCCATTTACATTTAAGGTAGTTATCCATATGTATGTTCCTATTACCATTTTCTTAATTGTTTTGGGTTTGTTGTTGTAGGTCTTTTCCTTCTCTTGTGTTTCCTGCCTAGAGAAGTTCCTTTAGCATTTGTTGTAAAGCTGGTTTGGTGGTGCTGAATTCTCTTAGTTTTTGCTTGTCTGTAAAGGTTTCAATGCCACCTTCAAATCTGAATGAGATCCTTGCTAGGTAGAGTAATCTTGGTTGTAGGTTTTTCCTTTTCATCACTTTAAATATGTCCTGCCCGCCCCTTCTGGCTTGCAGAGTTTCTGCTGATAGATCAGCTGTTAACCTTATGGGGATTCCCTTGTATATTATTTGTTGCTTTTCCCTTGCTCCTTTTTTTTCCTTTTGCGGTACGCGGGCCTCTCACTGTTGTGGCCTCTCCCATTGCGGAGCACAGGCTCTGGACGTGCAGGCTCAGCAGCCATGGCTCACGGGCCCAGCTGCTCCACGGCATGTGGGATCTTCCTGGACTGGGGCACAAACCCGTGTCCCCTGCGTCGGCAGGAGGACTCTCAACCACTGCAGCACCAGGGAAGCCCCCCTGCTGCTTTTAATATTTTTTCTTTGTATTTAATTTTTGATAGTTTGATTAATATGTGTCTTGGCATGTTTCTCCTTGGATTTATCCTGTATGGGGTCTCTGCACTTGATGGACTATTTCACATATTAGGGAAATTTTCAACTATACTCTCTTCAAATATTTTCTCAGTCCCTTTCTTTTTCTCTTCTTCTTCTGGCCCTTGATAATCCAAATATTGGTGCATTTAACTTTGTCCCAGAGATCTCTGAGACTGTTCTCAATTATTTTCATTCTTTTTTCTTTACTCTGCTCTGCAGTAATTTCTTCCACTACTTTCTCTTCCAGGTCACTTATAGGTTCTTCTTCCTCAGTTATTCTGTTATTGATTCCTTCTAGAGAATTTTTTTTTTTTTTGGTGGTATGTGGGCCTCTCACTGCTGTGGCCTCTCCTGTCACGGAGCACAGGCTCTGGACCCGCAGGCTCAGCGGCCATGGCTCACAGGCCCAGCCGCTCCGCGGCATATGGGATCTTCCCGGACCAGGGCACGAACCCGTGTCCCCTGCATCGGCAGGTGGACTCTCAACCACTGCGCCACCAGGGAAGCCCTAGAGAATTAATTGTGTTTATTGTGTTGTTCAGCATTGCTTTTTTGCTCTTTAGTTCTAGGTCCTTGTTAAAGTTTCTTGTATTTTCTCCAGTCTATTTCCAAGATTTTGGATTATCTTTACTATCATTACTTGGAATCCTTTTCCAGTAGACTTATTTCCTCTTCATTTGTTTGGTCTGGTGGGTTTTTACCTTGCTCCTTCATCTGCTGCGTATTTCTCTGTGTCTTATTTTGCCTAAGTTACTGTGTTTGTGGTCTCCTTTCTGCAGGCTGCAAGTTCGTAGCTCGTCTTGTTTATGTTGTCTATCCCAAGTGGGTAAGGTTGGTTCAGTGGGTTGTGTAGGCTTCCTGATGGAGGGGACTCATGTCTATGTTCTTGTGGATGAGACTGGATCTTGTCTTTCTGGTGGGAGGATCACGTCTGGTGGTGTGTTTTGGGGTGTCTGTGACCTTATTATGATTTTAGGCAGCCTCTATGCTTATGGGTGGAGTTGTGTTCCTGTCTTGCTAGTTGTTTTGTATTGGGTGGCCAGCACTGGAGCTTCCTTGTTGTTGAGTGGAGCTGGGTCTTAGCATTGAAATGGAGGTCTCTGGGAGAGCTCTTGCTGATTGATATTACATGGGGCTGGGAGGTCTCTGATTGTTCAATATCTTGAACTCGGCTCTCCCACCTCAGAGGCTCAGGCCTGACACCTCGCTTGAGCACCAAAACCCTCTCAGCCACATGGTTTTACTTCTTGTCTCTGGATTCTGTGTGGACCACCATCTCATCCTCATCACAGACAGATGCTTTCACATAGGTAGATGAGGAAGGGATGCATCACACACTGGTGGAGAGGCCAGGGGCTGGCCAGCCCAATGGGCTCCAGCAATAGGTGAATCCATGACAGTGAAACACACTGCAAGTTCTACAATGTTTGTTTTTAAAAGCAATCCCTGACTGTGCTATCCCAGCCTGCTAATGGAGAATGAGGCTGTTTTGCTGCAATATGGTCATCGGGGGACAAATAAGCCATTTCTGCTCGCTGACAGTAAGAGAACCGTTCCTGCAAAGGATGTGCTAATGTTGGTATGCAGCTGCCTTGGGTATAAATGCAGTTGAAACTGACAACAGCTTTGCAAAGGGCACATTGCATAAACTGTTAGGTCTCCCAGAGCTGGCAGCTATCTCCTGGTATAGAATTTTCAGAGGCAACTCTCCAGAAATGCCCTAGGTTCAAATTCCAGTTCTACTACTAACTAGCTGTGAGCTTAGGGCTCACTTTCAGCTCAAAGTGCTCACAAACAAATTGTGGGAATGACACTTTTTTGTCTGAAATGATGGACAGGTTAATAGAGCCTGAATTTTATAAACCACTTCACTTTTGCTCTTACTCAGTGTCAACAACTGGGCTAATCATTGTATAAATGCATTGTAGACACAAGGCAAATCTTACTTTATAGAGAACAGTCCAGACATCTATGAGGCCAGATTCTTCTTTCTACCTTGTATAAGTCCTTTTGAGCCAACTTGCTGGGGCCCTATTCCAATATCTCCTGCAAAAGATTTATAGCATGCTACCTGGTTAATATCCATCCTTTCTACTGGTAACACTTCTTGATTGCTCTTTGGTGAATGGACTCTCACTTGCTCTAGCTCCCTGTGATTGGGCAGGCTCTGACCTAGCTCTACCAAGATACCTGAAGCCTGTGCTTGGCCATCAGTGACCTCCATCTCCCAGCCACCATGATTGATTTATCTTTGAACACATGATAGCATCAGACTCAACAACTTGGAGGCAACCACTGGGAAAACTTCCCTCTCTTTTCTCTGAATTTTCTTACCTGCTACAATGGAAGACTTGGACGGGTGGATGCTACCATATCACTCGAGCTAGCCTGAGAAAGGGGACACAAAAAGGAAACAGAGGTAAGGAAGAGAGGCAACATTTAAGGTCCTGGAGTTAGGCTTACTTCTCAACCTTTACAGATACATGAGCATATGGGTTTCCTTTCTTGGTTAGTTTCAGGTTGACTTTCAACTCTTGCAACCAAAAGCGTCTTGATATATCTTTTTCACTCATTTGTTTGTTGCTTAATCTATACGGTTTACTGTCTGCAAGAATCTGTCCTGGGAATATGTCAGCATCAGGGAGGATGAAGACACTGTCCCTGTCCTTGAGGAACTTAGAGTCTAGTGGAAGAGGTATGACTGGGCCCCAAACAGAATGGCAGAATGCACTAGATAAATATGAAAAACCATGAATGTGGGAGGCCAAAGAAGGTCATTTGGTGAGAGTCTTTCAGACCGATAGAGTAAATAAGGATTTGTGGAGGAAGTCACACTTGAGCTGGGATTCCTACCGGAACCCTATGCTAGGCACCAGTTCTGGGTTTTTGCAGGGGTTGTTTGGGATTCTACCACATCTTTTTTTCCCACCCATGGGTTCCATGAATCCAAACTCCAATGGTGACTGGCTGGGCAAGGAATTAGTTCCAGGAATATGCAGCATCAAAAATAAGGTAGGGTATTAAGATAGCAATATTGTATTAAACTTGTATAGTTATGGATATTTGTTCCCGTCTCACCCCCAGGCTGGGCTGTACATGGGGCAGACTTTGAATTAGACTGTAAGCTTTCTGAGGACAGGATCAATACCTTCTTTTTTCTCTCCTGTGCTGCCTAATATTAGGACACACACTCACATACACACATACACATATACATACTTGCACAAGACAATAAAGATTAACTGACTCATATATTTTTTACAACTCTGTGATATTTCTGAAACGATTGAATCATGTCACAAAAAACCAGACATCTAAAAGGAAAAACAAATTAATATGTTAGTGTTTTTCCAAATGTGGATTGTTAAAAGAGAGACCATACAGCACAGTGCTTAAGTCTGGTGCCAATTATTCTGGATTTAAATTCTCACTTCTTCACTTACTTGCTATGTAAACTTAGGCAAGTTACCCTATCTATGCCTTGGTGTCCCCGTCTCTAACCTGGGCATAATCATAGTACCTGTCTCATAGGTTAACAGTATGGAGTAAATGAAGTAATGCATCTAAAGTGTTAAGAGTAGTACCTGTCCATGATAAACATCATGCATGTGTCAGCTCTTGCTGCTACTATTATTATAGAAAGAGAAAGAGAGAATGCTATTAAAGATGGAATCCAGGAGTATCAAAATATTATATCTTAAATGATAACTGTCATTGACTTAGGGAAACATTAATTTATAGAATGGAACTGATCAACTATTTATAATAAGGAAACTGAGGCACAGAGAGGGGAAGTGTCTTACCCAAAGCCACACCTCATGATAGAGGCTGACCATAGAAAATAACAGATCTTCTGACTCCTGGTCTAGAACTCTTCCTGTTCCATCTCTCTGGATTCCTAGCTCTTGTGTCTGAATACCAACCAAATGTGCAGGATGTCAAAACTAGACCATCCCACCAGATATCTGGACCCAAATCTCATAGCAGACTTTTCCTATGGTAGGAAAACGGTTCATGCACAAGAGGCTGGCTTAAGGAGGCAACAGTAATTTTCAACACTATAAATATGCCAGTTGCTGAGGCTTGTCCCCATGTTTCCCTGGAAAATGTGCACTTTGTGTTTATGCAGCTTTGAAGCAATTATTTCATAAGAAAGAAAATCTCTTGATCACATTCCTTAATGTTTTCTAAATGCAAATTTGGTATTTAGTGGCTAAGCAAATTTACTTTTATATAATGAACAGAGTGGATGATTGAAAACCATTTAATATACTGAGATATGGATGCCCTCTGCCCAAAGGATTACTTAACTCACAGTTTAAACTCTCTTTTTTATTTAAGAGGCATTATACCAGAGAGCTTGGGATTAAGTGCTTTCTTCCCATTAAAACTAACTAAATGTGTGAATCATGTGCTTTTGTTTATGTGCTCTATGAGGATATATAGGTATTTTTTTTCCATGTTGAATGTCCCTGCCATTTTGCCTGGATTTCCTCTTTAGATGGGCATCTCTCTGCATTGGTGCATGACTGCTGGGTAGGGCTGAATGGAGATCCAGTTAGTAAGTGTCACTGAGTTAGAAAAAACATGGAGACCTCTTCTGGCATTCAGGTTGTCAGTGTTTTTAAAATTGAACCCACATAAATGCACCTTTGCATTGTCTTTATAGCAAGCAATGGAAAGCAAACTGACTCACTTTTTCTTTTTTAAAATTTTTATTGGAGTATAGTTGATTTACAGTGTTGTGTTAGTTCCAGGTGTACAGCAAGGTGAATCAGCTATACATATATCCACTCTTTTTATAGAGTCTTTTCCCATACAGGTCATTACAGAGTATTGAGTAGAGTTCCCTGTGCTATACAGTAGGTTCTTATTAGTTATATATTTTATATATAGCAGTGTGTATATGTCACTTTCAATCTCCCAATTCATTCCTCTCCCCATTATCCCCTGGTAACCATAAGTTTGTTTTCTACATCTGTGACTCTACTTCTGTTTTGTAAATTAGTTCATTTGTACCCTTTTTTTTCGATTTCATGTATAAGCAGTATCATATGATATTTGTCTTTCTTTGACTTCACTCAGTATGACAATCTCTAGGTCCATCCATGTTGCTGCAAATGGCATTATTTTGTTCTTTTTTATGGTTGAGTAATATTCCATTGTATATATGTACCACGCCTTCTTTATTCATTCCTCTGTTGATGGACATTTAGGTTGCTTCCATGCCCTGGCTATTGTAAATAGTGCTGCAATGAACATTGGGGTGCATGTATCTTTTTGAATTATGGTTTTCTTCAGGTATATGCCTAGATGTGGGATTGCTGGATCATATGTTACTTCTTATGATTTTTTAAGTTTTTTAAGGAACCTCCATACTGTTCTTCATAGTGGCTGTATCAATTTACATTCCCACCAACATTATAGGAGGGTTCCCTTTTCTCCACACACTCTTCAACATTTATTGTTTGTAGATTTTTTGTTTATGGACATTCTGACCAGTGTGAGGTGATACCTCATTGCAGATTTGATTTGCATTACTCTAATAATTAGTGATGTTGAACATCTTTTCATGTGCTTTTTGACCATCTGTATGTCTTCTTTGGAGATATGTCTATTTAGACCTTCTGCCCATTTTTTGATTAGGTTGTTTGTTTTTTGATATTGAGCTGCATGAACTGTTTCTATATTTAGGAGATTAATCCCCTTTTGGTTGCTTCATTTGCAAATATTTTCTCATTCTGAAAGTTGTTTTTTGTTTTGTTTATGGTTTCCTTTGCTGTGCAAAATCTTTTAAGTTTAATTAGATGCCATTTGTTTACTTTTGTTTTTATTTTCATTACTCTAGGAAGTGGATCAAAAAATATCTTGCTGTGATTTATGTCAAAGAGTGTTCTGCCTATATTTTCCTCTAAGAGTTTTATATTGTCCAGTCTTAAATTTAGGACTTTAATCCATTTTGAGCTTATTTTTGGGTATGGTGTTAGGGAGTGTTCTAATTTTATTCTTTTACATGTAGCTGTCCAGTTTTCCCAGTGCCACTTATTGAAGAGACTGTCTCTTCTCCATCATATAGTTTTGGCTCCTTTGTCATAGATTAGATGATCATATGTATGTAGGTTTATCTCTGGGCTTTCTGTCTTGTTCCATTGATCTATATTTCTGTTTTTGTGCCAGTACCACACTGTTTTGATTATTGTAGCTTTGTAGTATAGTCTGAAGTCAGGGAGTCTGATTCCTCCAGCTCCGTTTGACAAACTAACAAAGAAAGAGAATTTATTAGAAGAATATGGAATGGGAAAAAGAGTTTAAACAACCAGGACTTAGAAATATAGGAAGGTTGGTAGGGGGACAGGATAACTGTAGGGTTCTCTGCAAAGTTTATGGACTTTCTACAGGACCCATGTTCAGTGACTTCAAGCTCCTCTCTCTTTCATGTTTCAAATTCACTGGAGAGAAAATTTGAATGGCTCGGCCTGAGGCAGGTATCTGCCACTGGATTGATCACTTGAGACCAGTGAGGCAGTGCCAGGCAACAGAGGCATTCGCAAAAGAAGGGACCTTATTGTGAGCTAAGCAGCAAGCCCAAAATGCACTCACTGATCCAAGATGAAGATGTAACCAAAAACCTTTTCTAATATTAAGCTGTTTGCTTTTTGTAATAGACAAGTAGACCCTGTCAGTGGGCTGCCAACTCCTCCCAACCACAACCCCTCTGCACTCCCTATTCTGGTGCATGTGAATGGCTCTCCACTGCCTCTCAGCTGCAATGACTCCAAGTGATTGTTATGTCTCAGAATTCCCCAGTGGAGTGAGCCCTGGTTGCTCCCAGCAGTGACCTGCTCATTAACCCATTCTACATTAGCTTCTTTCCTTCTCTTGATTACTTCCCCACTCCCCTATCAGTGCTTTCTGGGATCACTTCCCAAGCAAACCCTTTCCCCCAAAATATTTGTTTCCAGATCTGCTCTTGGGAGAGCCCAGCCTGAAATATATTTCTTTTCAAGGAATATACTAGTCTTCTTGTGATTGATGGATATTATCCTTAAATGGACTTGACAGCTGCCTCACTCCAGAGGAAGTCTGGCAATACCTTGCTTTTCCAGCTATCGCATAACTGGGGAAGGACCTGGTAGCTGAAAAAATATCCCTACACCATGACTAGCTGCTGAGATAGTTATGATTCCCTTTGTTTGGAGAGAAGTTGTCTGCAGTCCTCAAAGTCAGCTCCACAGCTTAATGGATGCAGTATGGATTGTTTCAAGTTTGTGGTTGTTACCTCTCCAACTTCATGATGAGCTGCTTAAAGCCAGGGATCAGTGTCCCTTTCTTTTGCCTCCCCAATGGGACAAAAAAGAGGGATGGGAACATTGAAGGTACTCAAAAGAGATGTATTGCTTGATTAAAGAACCAAGGAATGGGCAGGCATAACAATTTCCAGTTTTCCATCGGTTAGAGGGATTTCTGCTCTACATGTCCAGCAATAATCTAAGTAGTTTTGTGAGGGGTGTTACAGGCATTGCCAGAAGTCTAAGACTTTCTCCTTGGCAATTACTGTTTGTGAAAACCCCAGTGACTTGCCTTCTCTGGCAGCAGAAGCATGCTTAATCTTGCAAAGGTGGCAGGCCACGTGAGGCAGCCCTCCATCAGTGACAAATGGGATATAGTGAATAAACACTTTGACTTCCTTGTCCTTCAGATAGAACAGCTCTGAACAGTGTTACACAGCATCTGCAAAGGAAATCCAACAGGACTGGACCCCAGTTTCCATGAGGTAGCCTGCTTTGTCCCACACTTTGTGTTGGTTCCCTTCCCTTCCTGTCTTCTCAATTTCTTCCTCCTCAGCTGGTACTTCCTGGAGTTACTAATAGCTCCCAAATCGTCATCACAAGATGTGCTTCTGGGTTAATCTAAGATAAAGAAGTACTGGTACTTGCGGAGAGTTCCTTCAGAGTCTAAGAAAGGACTAAGGGAAGTTTCGTGTCAGTATGTATTTGCATTGGATTATATTTATCTCCTCTGCTGACCAGCTTATGTTTTCTTCTTATTCTTTTTTGTTTTCTTTCCCTTTTTCAGTACATGTGTGTCTGCATTCATGCAGAACATTATTTTACAAGATATAAATTATTTTCCCAAGCTGGTGAAAATTACTAACAAACAATGGAGCCCTTTCTCTAGTCATCATTCCTGTGTTACCTGGCCAGGCTCAGATAAATGCCTTATTCTGGAGGCATGTGGAACTGGATGAATCATAATATAATCCTGGGAATATTGCAGCCCCAGTGAATGGGTCATGGTATATCTGTGAGTGTAACCTTGTGATGAGCTCCTGGAGGGGAGGGCTTTACCATGGCTGAAGCTCATCCTGCTGGCGAGTCCTGGTAACTCTGTAGGCACAGGTTCAGTTGTCCAGGGATAAGTTTAGAAGATAACATTTACTGCATGGTCTCTTTCTACAACCTGACTTGCATGAGGAACAAGTCATACAAAACCCAGCTAGTGGGGAAATAAGTAGCATAAGTTTCCTAATTTTACTTTCTGGGTATCAAGACTCATTTGCTGAGGTGGACACTGCTTCTATTAACCTCTTTCTCAAGTTGAAATTAGATGTTTACAAATGGAGAGCCTATTTGGAGATGGTCTTCGATGTGTTTTAGTTATTTTACAGCTGTAAAGCCTTCACTTAACAGCAGTTCTTAAACTTTTGGAATCACTTTGAGATTTGATTAAAAGGCCTGCAGTCTTCTCTGCATACAAAATTAGAAGGTGGCTGGAACCACTGAGCTCATCCATGGACTCACCAGTGGCCCATGGGTCTTCATCCAAGACCTCTGTGCTTGACACTGGTTAGTGACTCTGGTAGTTTTGAGAGAGGAGATTCAGCCTGAATCATCCTTCTGTTGAGTAGGATGTATAGTCTGTCCAATGACAAGCATTCATTTATGAATGTCACACACTAGACTGTAGAAAAAATCATTGTGAAGCATTTGGGGATAGAAGCTAAACTTGAACAATAAGTCCAATATCCCTCCTCCTGATCAATTTTTAGAAACTTTAAATTAGAGAATTTATTACTTTAAAGAACTGTGTGTATTAACGTTCTTTCAGGTTAGAAGGAAGGCACCAGTGCTTGTATTGGATTGTCTTTTGTTATTGTAGCTGTTAGGTTTATTTTCTTTCCAGATTTTTAATGTAATAAAATAGTATGTTTTATATACTTTGTATAGACCATTTGGAAATATACATTGTTAAATAAAATCACATTAAATTCATCAGTAACTTCACTACTCAAAGGCTAACACTTTGAATAGTTAGAAGTTCTTCTTACTCATCATTTGCTATACATATATTTATATAGTTTTTAATTAATTTACTTAATATATTATTTGTTTTCACATTTTATCAGATTTTATAAAACCATGTTTGAAGATTACATGATTTTTATTTATTTAACCATTCTCCTATTGTTAGAAGCTTCAGAATGTTCAGTTTCTTACTCTTTATGTTCCTCTTGATGCTCAAACTCTTTTGAGAGTTTCTCCTGACACTCTGACCTGATCCTGAGCTTCCTGGAATCACCTCCCAAACAAATCACTTGCCCATAAATCCTTGGCTCTCAAGTGGCTTATTAGAGAATTTATTTTTTCCCCCAAAATGTGGTCTTTCCCATGAAATGAATGGTGGTAGTGTGACTTTCTGTTGCTTGTTACAAATTTGCTTTCTCGTTTAATCCTCATAATAGATCAGTGAGGCAGGCATCACCCTCTCCATTTGTCAGATGAAGAAGCTGAGACTCAGACATGTTATGTCCTTTTCCCAAAGCCACACGGAGGATTTTGGGGATCTGATCTCAGTTCTGCCTTGTTCCAAGTTCTTTTTTTTCTCAGCAGACTTTCTCTATTGTCCTGGCATGGGCACTCCACTCATTACCCCTGTGAGTTCTCGGGTGTGCTGCCTTTCCTCCCAGCTCTGCTTTCTCACTGTCCCATACAGATGTTTTAGGAACTTTGGGGCCACCTCAGGCAAACAGCAGCAAGTTGACTGATCACTGCCTGAAGGGCAAAACTCCTTTTCTGGGTTAAGATCATCAATTTCTGTAAAATAAATTCTACATGCACCCAATTATCTAATTAATGAAACATTATTTGTGTAGGAGGAAATGTATTACCAATGAAAAAAAGTGTTGCCTGCCATATCAGTAATCAAAGGATGTTGCAGCCATCAAGCCATCACATTGCAGCCACCCAGATGGTGAGCCCTGAGGGAACTCAGGATAGAAACAGGATGCCTGCCATCTAGCAGTCAGCACCTGCAGCTGACTCTGATGGCTGAGCCCTGAGGAGACTCAGGATGAGAAAGCACAGGATACTGGTCTCAGATAGCAGAGTTGAGTAATTGGGACAAAGACCATATGGCCAGCAAAACCTAAAATATTTTCTATTTTGTCATTTACAGAAAATGTTTGCCACCCCTGATCCTCATAACGACCTTGTGAAGCGGGTATTAATTTTACTGATGAGGAAACTGAAGTTCAGAGAAGTTAAAGGATCAGCTCAAGGTCATGCAAGTTATGGTAAAGCCATGATTTATACTTATAAGTGGCTGCTTTGCTCAGCCCTGGTGTTTCTCAAGGCATCAGGAGCTGCCCTCTTGTGTTTCAGGAAGAGTGAGCAACCGCCGGTTTGCTCATCTACTCTGGTACCTACTAACATTGAGCAGCCCGGCGGCTGCTGAATTCTGTTCTGTATGCTCCCTCGTCTCCATTGTCCCAGAAACTGTGTTTTGTTTTGCCTTCATCAAGAATGTAACTGCTGTTCCACAGACCTGTCTCATCAACAAATGGGCACAGCAACACATTCTGTTATGTTCAGTACAAGAAATGAAAGTCTATACAATTGCTTCAAAAATACTGAGAAAAAGATCAGTGAGTAAACTTTTGTCTTCTTTTTTTCTTCCAAGGTGTTGATTTCAAGCTGTTCCCATGAACAGCACATTTGTGGGGCCTTTAACTGGCTAATTTTGAAGAAGAACAATGATTGCAAGTGTATGTGAGTCCTTGTTCCTCACTGACACCTCTTGGGTGACCTCCTGACACTCAAATGTGGTCACAGGGAGTCCCAACATTAGGGCTACCTCCATTGACCACCTCCTCACCAACACCTCCTCCTCTTGCATGGGCTCCAGAAGTCCCCCCAGCTGTATTTCTTCCCCCTAGGACCATCCCCTCCACTTTCTCTGATTCAGTTTTACTCAGCTAGCTGGTACAATCAGTTGTAAGGTGAACTGACATAATCTGGTACCAAAAATAGTACCAGAGTATAAACATTTACAAATTATTTACCTGGTTCCTTTATTTTTCATCTTTTGCTAAAGTACAACTTATATATATAAAAGTTCACAAATCACAAGTATATAGCTTGATGAATTCTCACAGACTGAACAACATCTGCATTACCAGAATCCAGACTAAGGAACAGAATATAATCAGCTCCCATGAAGCCTGTCTTGTATCCCCTTCTAGTCACTATTCCCAGGAGTAAGAGTTATCCTGACTTTTATCACCACTGATTAGTTTTGCTGCTCTTGATCTTCATGGAAGTGGAATCATTAAGTGCTCTTGTGTCTGACTTCTTTCCCTCAAAATAATGTTGGTGTGCAACATTCATCCAGACTTACCCAGATTTTGGTGTACAATTATAGATCACTCATTTTAATTGTTGCCCAGTGTGAATTTACTACAATTTATTTAATTGTTCTATGGTTGATGAACATTTGAGTAGATTTCAGATTTTGCTATTATAAACTGTGCTGCTTATGAATGTTTTCAAACATTGCTTATGGTGTGAATAAGTAGGTATTTCTGTATGAATGTAATGACTGGGTCATAGTGTAGCCTACACTTGACCTTTACAGGTACTGGCAACTGGCTTTCTAAAGTGGTTGCACCAATGTGGATTGGATACATCAGTGCATGAGTGTTCCATTTTGTTCCACATTCTCACCAAACTTGATTAATTTCATCTTCTAAAAATTATTTTAGAAAGATTCAAGTTTTGTCTTATAACAATATCTCTTTTACTATTTTTATCTATTTCATTTTAGAAGAAAAGAAAGTTCGAATTAGAGGAGGTTTTTCAGGTTATGTACCATTTTGGGGTGCTCTCTCTCATGCCTGGGCAAAACCTCTGTTAGGTACCTATTTGCTCCATTTGACAAAGTTACAAATCATAGCTGTGTTTTCCCTTCTGGCAGAAACCTTTGCATATCATCGAAACACACCTTCCTGTAAATGTCATCCTTTTCTGGGCCCCATGGGACCTGGCTCTACATAATTTATCACCGTCCTGTATCACACCTCCCTTTCAGACATCTGTGGATTAAGACAGACACAAATCCGGCAGCTCATGACCAGCTTTCTTCTGTCCCAGTACTTCACGTTCATGCGCCCCCTTTGTAATTTTTGTCATAATCACATACCATCCATATGCTTATTTACTTGAAACTTTAAAAATAAAATTTGAATTATCATGTGTGATATGCTGGTTACCTATTTTTCTAAAATACGTGAAAATAAACACATAACTTCTAAAAGGTAGTCTCTGCATCGCTGCAGATGTGCACGTTGGCTGACATGACTCTCGCCACAGTTGTTTCTGCCCCCTGTTTGGAGTCATCACTGCTGCCACCATAGGCCAAGGGGCCCTCTGAAATTGCTGTTTCTGGCCCTCAGTTGCTCACAAGCACACCCTAAGAGCATCTCACCCCACCTGCCCTGTGTACCTCTGGTCCCTACCCTGAGGTTTCCCTCTTGCTGCTGAAGCATGATATCTTGAGAAACCCACTCAGCAATCCCAGGGGAAGTAGGACCACTGTAGAAAAGTAGAGAGAGTTAATGCTGCATGGCAGTAAAATTTGGACCAGTGGGAGATAAAAACCTATGGCTAATCCTTCCTCCTCCCACCTTCATTCCCCCATTCCTCCATGTTGGGCGAGAGGCACAGCAGCTCTCACTAACCAGGAATTGGGGCAAACATAGCTCTCTCACACCATCTTCACTCCTGCTTCCCTGGGATTGCACTCCACAAAAAAGTGTCAGCAAATGAGTTTTTGCCTCATCTTCTGTTTTCTAGGGAACTCAGACTATAAAACAAGTGTATTGCCTAAAATCATCTCCTCTCCCATGTGTGCACTCCGCCCTTTGCTGGAGTATTCATACAGCAACTCCCCTCCATCTTTGGTTGAGGGCTGCTTCCCTCTTGTGCAGGAATGGTCAGAAACAAAAAGCCCTCAGGCCAGGATTTGCAGAGGTTGTCTGCAGCAGTTTCTGCCTTCATTGAGGCCCACAGAGCACCAAGAGCCTTTCTTCATGAGGTCATCACCACTCCCCTACTGTCTCATGGGGAACACACAGTACTACCTCTCAGGAGCTGTGCTATCAAGTAGTCATACGGGGTGGGTGGATGATTTCCTTCCCAGTGTTGACAGGACCACCTCAGGAGCAGCATGGCTGGCATGACACCCCTTCCTGGGTCAGACAGGTGCACACATTCTTCCACCACTCATGCCCAGGGCCTTTTGTTCAACTCCAAAGAGCTTCCCCTGGAACACCAAAGTCTAGCCTCTCTACTTTGTATGTGTTTTTACTCATTTCTTGGGAAGAAAAACCTTCCTGCTTATCTTAAAGCCCTAATAGCACCAGTCAAAGGCCCAGCGAGATGATCAAATCTGCTGTCACTGTCTGCAGAGCTGCTGTCCCCTGCTGGGCTGTCTGGTGATAAGTGACGGGCTAATGAATCTTCTTCCTGCCATTGTGAAACAGAAATTCATTCTATCTACAGGCTAAGCATTCACTCACACAGACTGAAAACTGAAACACTCTACAAGGACTCTTAAGCTAGATTTAATTTCAGTGACGGTTTCAAAGCCCTGCCCTTGGCCCTGAAGCATGTCAATTTTTCTTCTCTTGGGAGAGAGGACAGTGAGGTCTCCAGAGGCCAGAAACTGGCTAAATCAGAGCATGTAGGTTTGGGAGTCTGTGGTTTCTGTAGGCTGTTTGGGGGAAAATAATTTATGTTTGCAGAGCTTCAGAGATTGCCAAGGCTTTTTATATGACAATTACTGTGTTAGGGCTGAAATAGTGTCCCCCTCCTTTCTTAAATACAGATGGTCATGATGACAATGCTGACCAGATTATACGGGGCATTTCCTATAGAACTAGACTCCTTCTTTCTTCTCAGGCTATACTGTGCCCTACTCCCAGGCTCTACTCTCAGGATGCCAGGAATAATTGTCAGGTGGATTAGGCCTCGTGTTAAGGAGGCAGATGAGATGGAGGCAGATGAAAGTAGAAATCCAAATGAGAGAGGATGATGCTCTAGGTAAGAGTGTTGCAGTTAAGACAGAGAAGCATGAGTGGGTTCAAGGCTGAATGTGAATACAAGTTGAACATTAAAACAAAATGGTGGATATTGAGAGGGGGAGCAGAAAAATACATAGCCGAATATTACATTTAAATTTCTAACTTGAGTAAGTGATAGATAAGGTGTCATTCTCTGAGATGTGACAGAAAGAGGTAAATATTGGGGTGGGGGTGGAAGTAGGTGAGGCAGTCAAGAAATTGTGCTTGAGACACACTATTTTGAGGTGTCTCTGAAACATCCAAATGGAGATGTCTAAGAGACAGTTGGATATGCAAGGCTGGAGCTAATGGAAGAGGTCTCTGCTGGAGACATAAGTGTGAAAAGTATTGGTCTATATTGAAAACAAGATGGTGAAACTTCTCAAGAAGGAGCAGGCAGTACTTATGTCAAAAGTTACAGAGAGGATGAAAAGCTAATGATAAAAATGTTTTCTGTAGATTTGGCAAAAGTAAAGGCCATTGGTGAGACCTGATGAGAATAATGTCCCTAGAGTTATAGGGCAAAATTCACATTAGAAAAGGTTGAAGAGTGAATGGGGAGTGTCTTTTCAGCAATATGGCAGACAAAATAAAAATTATTTTTTGATATCTATTTCACCCACCCCCTACATACACACACACTCCAGTAATGATGGCTAAAATGCAGCAAATATGTTTTTAAATTAATAGCTTAACTCACATAAATAAGACAAATACTCAAAAAAACAAAACCAAAGCAGAAACCAAAAACTAAAGTTAAAATCACATGCTGCCAGTCTCACTGGCCAGAAAGCTTGAGTTTTTATGGCTACAAGTAGATGAAGCTGTGAGCCTGAGGGAGATGGGCAGTTGGAACTGAGACTTCCCCCTGCCTACCCTCAGAAGGGCTCTATCCCAGGGTAAGAATAAGCTAGAATACTCAGGCCATTACCTAAGGAAGACAGCACAGATACTTGTCTTCCTCAACTCAGGCTCTAGGGTGCATCTCCATTTAAAAGTGTATCTGATACACCATGAAGGGAACTTTCCACTGGCTCTGAAACTTGACACCATGTAACTTTTATGGCTTCTTTCTCTGTTTCTCTCATACTAGCTTTCCTTCTCATCCCCTTCCTTTACCTCATGGAACCATTCCACTCTGCAAAGCTACTATGTCAAATGTCAATGTCAGTGTCTCCAAAATCAAACTCCAGACTCACCTTCCCCTTCAAGAGGTCCAGCTAAACAATGGGCCTTCCAATTCAATATTCTTATTCTAAACCATAGCATCTGTGGTTTAAATACTAAAAATAAGAAAAAATAAAGCTATATGTATATAACATCCTGTTTTTTTGATTATCCTCTATTAAAGGACTCCATGATGCTACTTTCATCAAGAATCATTAAGACTTTACAGAGAAATTATTCTGCTATTCTTGATCTTTCTCATCTCCACAGGCCTCAAATGTGAGTCTCTGAGTTGCTGGGCTGGAAGATGTTCTAGGTAAGAACTAGCACATAGCATTCAGAATGTCTGTTCTGTAAAATAATCAACAACATGAAGTTTTTTCCCTGTCAGGACCTTGTTATACCTGTCTCCCTCTTCCCTAAGGTGAGCACTCTACCAAAAACTATCCAGTGCTTTGGAAAATGGTCTCCAGGGAGCTTACCCAACCAGTTTACCTGTTAGACCTGGATTGCAGGTGTGGGCAGTACTTAGGTTCAGGCCCCAGTTATACTAAAATCCTTTTATACAGAGGATCAAGTATGCATTTAAATTTAATTATTTTATGTGTTTACAATTTGTATTCTACTTATTTTTTAAAAGATGAGGTTAATTCAAATATATATGTATATATGCATAAATATATGTATATATATATTTAGTTTAAGGGATAAAATTTAAAAAAATATATATATATATATATATTTTTCTGCTGTATGCGGGCCTCTCACTGTTGTGGCCTCTCCCGTTGCGGAGCACAGGCTCCGGACGCACAGGCTCAGCGGCCATGGCTCACGGGCCCAGCCGCTCCGCGGCATGTGGGATCTTCCCGGACCGGGGCACGAACCCGTGTCCCCTGCATCGGCAGGCAGACTCTCAACCACTGCGCCACCAGGGAAGCCCAAAAATATATTTAAAAGTAGAATCAGAGTTGAGATCATTTCTATAATTGTATACTAAATTTAACACAGTACTTCCTGATAGCCAAGGCAAAAACAAGAACAGGCTCAGTTGCATAGTTCTCATTTATCTTGTCAAAGTGAGCATACCTGTTGTTTAAGAGAAAGACATAATGATCACGCCAATCACAAGGGAAAAACCAACAATCTTCAAAGATCTTTTCATACATGTTTTATTTATTTAAAATGTGAAAAATCTGTATATATTGCTTATGCCTGGAATCCTAATAATAACAATCTTACGAATTTGCTGATGGATTACTCTGGCAGTATTTTAGCAACTCCAAGTTCCAGATGGCAGAATATGAATGTTCATTTGTTTATGTGACCCTCTTGGAACTGTGTTAAAATAAAAAGTTTGTGTTCAAAAGGAATAAACAGCAAAGAGAAGTGGAGTGCCACAAATAAAATTATCAACAAATTTCTAGAAGACAAATAGTTTTGTGGAGACAAGTTAATGAAATAGGTGGAGAAAACTACATTTTAGGAAAGATGCTGGGCTGTAGTGAAGGTGAGAGCCAGTCTGTCCTTCAGCACTCTGGATAGGATCTGGGCTTACAGTCCTTTGATACAACTGAGGTGAAGGTAAGAAGAGGTTGGAAACAGGGGAATTCATTGGAAGTATGTACTTCCACACCAGAGTACAGACTAACCCCATCCACATCTCCAGAGAAGGACACTAAATAACACAACATTCTTCCAGGCAATGCCCGAGATGGATTTTCTCTAAAAAATTGAAAAAATAGGTGGGGAACAGTAAGGCATTTTCTGTGGATAATGGTGCCCCAGAGGGAAGCCCTCCTCATTCTGGCAAAGAAGGAGATGGATTGTGGCCTGAAGTCTGACACTAGCATTCTTCCCCACACCACACAGAGCTCCTATGTACAAATGAGAGGCCACCCAAGGATCACCAAACGTATGAGGAGAGTCAGCAAGATGGAAGGGAAAGCTCAAAATATACAAATAGAAAGTATGACTCGGGAACTTCCCTGGTGGTCCAGTGGTTAAGAATCCACCTTCCAATGCAGGGGATGCGGGTACAATCCCTGGTTGGGTAACTAAGATCCCACATGCTGTGGAGCTTAAGCCTGTGTGCTGCAACTACTGAGCTCACACGCTGCAACTAGAGAGAAGCCCATGGACTGCAATGAAAGACCCCTTGTGCTGCAACTAAGACCCAACACAGCCAAAAATAAATATATAAATAAATATTTTTTTTTAAAAGAAAGAAATCATGACCCTAGAAGAAACAGAAAATTCAGGGAATAGAAAACTTGAAAAGAAGACAAGATTCCTAATATATTCAACAAGACTCAAAAAAATTTATAACCATAAAACAAAAAAGATGGTTTAAATTGGTAAATTAAATACAAATAACAAGAAGGAATGGAAAATATAGAAAGTAAAGATAATGTTCCAGACTAAAGATTAAAAAAACCAAAAAAACCCCCAAAACAAACAAACAAAAAAACAGAGAGAGAGAAGAAATCCAGAAGATCCAACATCTAATAGAAGCTCCAGAAGAAGAGAACAGAGAAAATGAATATGAGGAAATTATCAAATAAATACTAGAAGCGACTTTCCTAGGGCTGCAAGTCTTGAATTTCAGATTGAAAGGGCTACCATGAACCACCAAGATCACATGCCTGGGCATGTTCTCATGAAAGACAAGGAGATACCCTAAATTCTTCCAACGGGACAAAAATAAATTCACTTCTGAAGCATGAGAGTGAAAAAGAAACAATATTTCTCTCTCATGAGTAACCTCGGATGTTAGAAAACTGAAAAACAAAACAAAAATCCCAGTATATATTTTGAAATAATGTATAGAAATAAAGTAAGTTATACATTAGAAACATTAGAATTGTTTTGGGGGACAAAGAATAAATTGTGGAACATGGAAAAAGAGAAGAAATGAAATGAGAGTAAGAGGCAAAAAAGGAGAAAGATGAGAAAAAAGAAAGGAAGGAAGAAAGAAGGGAGAAGGTAAATGGGAAATACCATGTATGCATATGAAATTATTTTCATAAGTCTGACAAGAAAAACAACAACAACAACAAAACAACCAAGAAAGAAGAATACATGGGGCTACTGGAACTAGTGGATTCTACATAGGAGAGCAGAAAAGAAACATTTCTACTTTCTTTTTCTGGTTACTTTCTTCTTTCAATAGACATGTGATAATCTGTCATGTTGATGTTTTATAAATTCTCTTGTTTGATATTTGTTTCAACATTTTTTTACTATTTAAGATTATGCTGCAGTGAAAATCTTTGTGAATGTACCTCTTTTATTCTCTTGAATTACTCCAGAAAACAAATAAGCAAGATTAGAATAATTGGGTCAAAGGATATATATGTTATATGGTTTTGGTACATCACTTGTCACATTGCTCTCAAACCATGTTGTGTCAACAAACTATTTATCAAGTTACCCAACTTCCTTAAATCTCAAGTTCTTGATCCATAAAATGGGACTAATAGTAGTTCCTATTCCATAAGGTTGTGAAGACCAAATGGAATAAAATATGTAAAGTATTTAGCACTTAGTAACTGCTTAATAAACACTAGATATAAAAAAAGTCCAGAAGCCCTGGAAGATTTGCAATGGAAGCACAGGAATCCCTGGAAAGGAGACGTGTAATAAAGACCAGGCTAGAAAAAATAATAAATAAGAAGGATAAGATAGAAATTTTAGTTATTATTCATTTCTCTGTGTTTTTGTCTTTTAAAAATACCTTGTTACTTTAAGTCCAAATATGAAACAAACCAAAATGAACCATAATTTTAAGCAATTAATAAAGAGCAAAGAAAGAAATCCCAGTTGACATTACCGTTAGGAACATTCTATTCTGGCCCAGGCTCCCACAGACTCCTGGAGATGAAATACAATCTTACTCTTAGTAGTACAATACTTGATTGAATATTTAAATTATTTATATGTCTTTTCACTTATTGTCTGCTCCTGCCCCACTCTGAGAGGACTTTGCCTCATCACTATAACTTTACTACCTTAGAACACTGCCTGATGCTTTCAAGTGAATAAATAAATGTTTATACATCCTTAATAATATAAACATTGTTTATTAAATTTCAATAATGTAAACCCTATTGGATAAAGAATGGGAAACTTTATTGAGGTGGAAAGATGTATTAAAATGTTAGTACCTTCAGAGGCATAAGGAGAAGTGTAGCTTGACAGAAAGTAGAACCTAGAGGAGCGAGGATGGAGTAGATGAAGAGGTAGAGGAACTGCTAGGATTACTAAGATTCTTGTTAAGTGGAGAGTCAAGAGTTATTAGGACAAGTAATAAAGTTTAAATATATTATTTAAAGTTAAATTACTTCAAGTTCTTGGCTATTATGAATAATGCTGCTATGAATATTTGTATACAAGTCTTTGTGCAAGAATATGTTTTAAATTCATGGGTAAATTTCTAGAAATGGAAATGTTTAGAAAAGGCAAATTTGTAGAAACAGAAAGCAGAACAGTGGTTGGCTGTGGCTCGGGGTAGGAGTGGGTTTTGATACCTACATGAGGAAATTTCTGGGGTGATAGAAATGTTCTATAACTAGACTGTGACGATGGTTACACAACTCTGTAAATTTACTAAAATCATTGAATTGTATACATACAACTTTATGGTATATAAATTATATCTCAATAAAGCTGTTTTTAAAATATAGTACATAGGGCTTCCCTGGTGGCGCAGTGGTTGAGAGTCCGCCTGCTGATGCAGGGGACGCGGGTTTGTGCCCCGGTCCGGGAGGATCCCACATACTGTGGAGCGGCTGGGCCGGTGAGACATGGCCGCTGGGCCTGCGCGTCCGGAGCCTGTGATCCGTGGTGGGAGAGGCCACAACAGTGAGAGGCCCGTGTACCACAAAAATAAATAAATAAATAAAAATAAAATAAAATATAGTATGTAAAGCTAGAAGAAAACAATAGGGGAATATCCTTGTGACTTGGACATAGGCAAACATTTCACAGAAAGCAATAATTATAAATCAAAAATTAATTTTATCAAAATTAAAATCTGCTCATCAACAGATATAATTAAGGAAATGAATAAACAAGCCACAGACTGGGAAAAAATATTTGCAAGATACATATTGGACAAAGGCTAACCTTTCCTGCAATTCAAAAATAAAAATTAAACAATTTTTTTAAATGGGTAAATTATTTGACTACACACTTCACACAAAAAAAAATGTACAAATGCACGTAAGTACATGAAAATCTATTTAATGTGTTTAATGAGTCATTGGTCATCAGAAAAATGCAAATTAAAAGTATAATGAGATACTACTACACACCTATCAGAATAACTAACATTTAAAAGAATAACAACGGATTCCTTTTGTATAAATCATAGAACAGGGAACACTAATCTGTAACAGAAAAAATCTGAGCAGTCATTGTCTCTGTGGTGGGAGTGAGGCAGCAATTGACTGGGAAGAGACACAAAGAAACACTCTAGGACAATGTAGTGTCCTATAACTTGGCAGAGGCTTGAGTTCCATAGGAATATGCATTTATCAAAACTCATGGAAGGGTACACGAAAGATTTGTGTACTTCATTTATGTAAATTTTACTTCAAAAAGAAAAAGAAAAAAGGAACTGTAAACAAATATTAAATTCTGGATCAATATCAATGCTGAAATGTTTAGAGGTAGAGCATACTGATGTTTCAACTTACTTTGACACACATCAACCAAGATGGATCAATGGATAGTTACAGGCATGGATAAATGGATAGATATGTGATAAAACTAGTATAGTAAAACGTTAATTGCAGAATCTAAGTTATGTGAATGTAGGTATTCATTGTAAAAGTCTTTCAACTTTTATGTATGTTTGAAAAGTGTCATAATAATATTTCAGAAAAAATATAATCAATGGAAGGACTAAAATAACTATGAAATATAGAAAAGAAGGAAAGGGGTGCTGTAGGTGAACTAAACCCTAATTTCTCATTATAGAGAGTCAGTAGATATTGTCTAAATTTAGTAAATCAATAAAAAGATGTATGCTTATATTAGAGCAATCAAGGTAAAGAACAGAGGAAGACAAATATAAAGAGTTTAAAGAAATTTTCTGAGACATGAGATGAAGGGGTGTGTGCATTAAATTTTCTTTACATAATAATCTTTATCTTTTGATTTTTAAAACCATACAATATTTTACTTTGCTCAAAAGAACACACAGAAAATGTCTCTGAGCCTACAGACACATTTATCAGCTAAAGGACTGTTTGAGACCTTAGTTTTCTCTGCCCACACTCTGGGGCTGGAGTGATTAATGATGTTGAGGAGTGTCAGTGCTGGAAGGAATTCAGGATCAGAACCACTTGCATCTTGTGTCAAGTTTGAACTCCTGGCTTCCTGATATCTACCAGGTGAAGTGGACAGCTGAATGTGTTCAGATTAATTCCAGGATGGACTATTCTTGGAGTGTGGAAGACAAGTGTCCATAGACACTTTTTAATTGATTCCCAAAGATCTTCCCTCATTTCCAAAATAAGATAGGTCAAACAACACAGCAGTTTGGGAGTTAATAATCATACCAATGGAACGAGATATGAATAATCAAAGTGTATTGCAAATGATTCTAATAGTAGAGTTGACCTTACTACAATGGAAAATATCGACTCTAATCTGAATTTTCTGCTTCTACATGTGACAGCTTCCTGCCACCTGTTTCATGGCACTAAAAGCTGGAGATGCTTTGGTTACCAAGTTATCTAAGTCCAGTGCTTCAAACTGAGGATGACTACCTTCAACAGAGACCAGGAGCTGCATTTCCATGGATCACCATTTATCCACTCATCCATCTATCTACCCATATATTTATCAAACAAATACTAATTAAATACTGAATATGGGACTGATTCATTCTAGAAGTTCAAAATTTTCTGTGGACAAAATAGGCAAATCCCTGTCTTTGCATAGCTTACTTTACTAAGTATACTACTTGGATAGTATACTTGCATACTACTTTACTAAGAGGCAATATAATTACATGTTTGAATGGAATGAAGGAAATTATCAAGGTAACCTGAGTGGCGGAGATATATATATCTGTGGTGGGAGTGTGTGTGTGTATATATATATATATATATATATATATATATACACACACACACACACACACACACACATAGTGGCAAGAGAAAGCCTGCTTAGGGGAGGTAGCATTTTAGGAGGATCAGAAGAAGGTTAAGAATTCAACTATGAGGAGAACATGAAGTAGTCCATTATAGGTGGAGGAAACAGCAAGAACAAAGCTCTGAGTTGAGAAAGAACTTGGTGTGTTTGAGAAACAAAATGAAGGCCAATACAGCTGGATTTTAGAGTGGTATGAGATGAGATGGAGCAGAAGGTTGGGGACAGACCTTATAGGGTCAAGTAGGTCATGGTAAGGAATTTGGATTTCATTTCCATTTGAATGAGAAGCCATGAAAGAATTTTAAGCAGGAAAGTGATGACAGAATTTATATTTTTAATAGATGATTCATGAATAATGGACTATAGGAAGGTATGGATTAAAACTGAGGACTTTTATAGTTATTTAAGGTGAGGCAATGCTGGCCTGAAAGCAAATGGTGGAGGAGACGCATGATTCAAGATGCTGTGGCCCTCTGGTTTATTAGTTATTTTTTGCCCAAACCTGCCAGTACTGTGACTTTGGAAATGAAGTTTCTCTGTGGTACTTCCTTCAGTAAAATCCCCCTTCAGTGTTCTTTGGGACCATTCTGGAAGGAGGCTTTAGTCGGTGACATCTTTAGGTGGCAATATAGCCTGCTTGGGATTAAAGCATGGCTGAAAGATTCTTCATCCTTATTCAGAAAGTGTCATGATGCCTTCTATAGAGAATCCCACCTCAAAGGCACCATCTGGGGCCTTAACGACCTCTGATCAGACACTGGTCCCTCTCCATCTCTTGGCTCTGCTTTTGTCTCTTGGGCAGGCCTGCTCCAGAAGCCTTACAACTCATGGTCCCTAAGATAATATACATTCCTTTTCCAACAGTCTTGGCAAAAGTTATGGAATTGGACCTTATTAGACTGACCTATTTAACATGTCTATTCCTGAACAATCACAAGGATGGTATAGCTAGCTATTGGCTATATTGAGTCAGCTGTCAACTGCTCACGCCAGTGCCTGTAGAATGGAGCCAGGCACCTGAACCACATTTTTGGAGACTGACAAGAGGATGATTCTTCAAGGATTTTCTTGGGCTGTTGTTCTCTAAGGTATGGAAAACTGTCTCATCAAACAAATCGGCAAAACTTTCTGCAACTATTGGTTGGCAACCAATTAATTCAGCAGCAACTTGCAGTTACCCATCAGAGCACTTCCTGGTTCTGTCTTATTGTCACTCATGCTGAGAGTTCACCACCAGTACCGACATGCTGGTTTGGGGCAAGACAGAACTGGACACTGGAGCTGTCACTCTGCAGACCAGCATTGTCATCAGTCATTGTGTGAGGAGGGAAAATAAGAGATGAGGGAAAGGAAGGTGTGGCTTTCCTTCCCCCATAACAATTTTATTATTTCTATAATTTCTACAGAGTTATTGGTTAATACAACATTGTCACTCTATATTTACTTTAAAATGCCCAAATTAGAGTCAGCTGATGTAGTCTTTCCAAAACAAATTATACTGGATATATTGTAGCAGTCAATATTGAGGCTCAACTTTGAAAAGACATCATTATGGATAATATTAATGGAAGCCTGTTCTTAATAAATAAGGACTGAGCTGAATGGCTTTGAAGAATATTTACTGGATTTCCGGATTAAACTCCTGGTCCACTAGGGAGAGAAGGAAGCCAAGGAGAAGATGAGGAAGAGTATTCCTACACTTCAGTGATTCACTCCCACTGTTATTTGGTCCATTAAGGTTTTACTGGGGAAAATGTTTATCTTTGACAGCCAGAGAGCCTTCTGGAAAAAAAAAATAGGTGATTGATGAATTTTCAACCAAAAGAGAAAAGCTAAGAAACAAAGACAGCAGAATGTGCATTCCTGCTTTCAGGAGGTTTAAGGTTTCAACTCACACTCACTACTGATTGGGAATGGCTTCTTATGGTCCTGTGTTGAAAAGGATTGCAAAGAATATTCAGAATACACTGAGTAAATATGCCATGATCGGCTAATGACGTCTGCCATGGATGTAAAATGGATGAATAAAAGTCCAAAGAAATTTGAATACTTCCTTCAGCAACAAAGACTCAATCCACCAGGAGAGCCTACAGGAAAAGGAAAACAACCCCTCAATTATAAATTCATCTCTAAAACAAATTATGTTTTGTATGGGAAAGAGGCACATGGTTTCTACTGAGGTTGTCCGGATAATAGGCAATAATTCTGGGGTTGCTTGTAGCCACCTTGCCACCAAGAAGAGAGAAGCTACCTGAAAATGAGGACAACCAAAAGAAATCAGTGCCAAGAGACAGAGAGACTTATTTCTTTGACATCCTTTTCAAATCTAGATCTATCTACCCCTTTAGTCAGGAAGATCTACCCTTGGACTTTAGTTACATGAGCCAACTAGTCCCCCTGTTTCCTTAAGCCAATATGAGCTGAGTTTATGTTATTTGCAACCAAAGTGACCTAATAGGTTTATAAGAATTGCTTAGAGGGGAATATCTTTTACTTAATTTCTTCTGACTTGGGGTGGTCTTATCTGTCAATGGAAAATAATAAACTTATCTGTATTTGTTTTATAGGATTAATGTAGAGACAAGCTGAGATAACAGATATTAAAGTTCTTTGAGAATATATAGTTTTCAAAATTAAATTCCAGGTGTGTGTGTGTGTCTGTGTGCACACACAGTTTTTGTGTGTCTTAAAAGGAGAACTAGGTGATGTATATATCAGATAATGAAGTAGATAATCCACTATCTCCTGTTTTTTTAATTTTGAAAATGCTGATTCATAGAAATATGCTGCCATGTCATTCCTGCCACATCCACCAAAGATGGTAAATTCTTTCTTTTGTTGGATCAGCTTTTCCATAGGAGTTTTCTATATGACTAAACACTTTGATTACATATTTTCTTGCAGTGTCCTGAAACTTTGTCTGAACTTACTGATTTCTTCATGTTGCTTGCAATGCCCTCCTTATATAGCAATCTGAGATAAATTCTCTGTGGATCTGACTCTTCCACTGATTTTGAGTCTCTTATTTAAGACCTAGGTAGCTGTCTGTGACTCCACTGTAATCTTAGAAAGCTGCTGGAATATCAATGCTAGAAAGCCTTCTTTATCACTCCAGGTTTATGAATGCCCTGTTCCATTCATCATCCCTGCTGCAGGCTCCATCATTCAACTTCTATGTGGGGTTTATCCCTTAAAGTTCTGGCACCCTTTGAGGTTGCCTGCTTAACTGAGGTTGTGTCCCAGTGTGGAAAGCAGCATATTATGTTTCTGCCTTATCGCCAAGACCTCTCCTTGTTTGAGCCCCAAAGATCAAGTCGAAGATTACAACCACAAAAAGATCATCTAATCATTCAGAAAGTTAATAGTCATGGGTGATTTTTTTTCTGTTTTTGGTTTGAATGTTATTCTTAAAATATGGCTCCTTTGAAAAATCCACCTGTCCCAAGAGAATAAATGAAATATCTCTTGAGGTCAATCTCTTCTTTCACTCAAAGAGAAGGTGGTATAATCCCTTTCACAAGTAAATGGCAGTTTCAATATCTCTAATATCTAAGAGGAATTTCAGTTCTTCTAGTTACTACTAGTTCCTCTGGCTTGTATTGCATTTACCTTTACACCATGTTTATGTGTACTTTCTCTTTTGCTTACTGAATTGCCTTGCTGAGCATCATCCTGATTCTTTTGAGTAGTGGCAACTCAAAGCTGTGTGCAGTGGACTTTCTTAAAGATTCAGGGCAATGGAGGGGATTATATTATATCTACCATAGCAAAAAATCCAAGTTTGAGGCTTAATGTTTCTCCTTTAAAAGTCTCTCAACCATTTCTACTCTTGTAGTCATTTCATATTTCATCCAGCCTTCTGCTTTTTTGCTGAGCCTCCTGTCTTCTTTGATCTTCTACCTCTCTGTAGTTCACTCATGCCAACCCCATGAACTCCTATTCAGGTATTACTCAAAGCAATTAGTGTGATCTCTTTATCTCTCTTTCTTTCTCTCTCTTCCCCCTTTAGTCCTTCACTCCCTCTTTCTTTCCCATTTTGTTTATATATTCCTCACTTTATTCATATAGCAGCCCAACCTGGCCCATCCTGGGCTCTAGGGACTTTCATATGCTTATCAGATGGTATTCCTAAAGCAGAGAGTTCTCTATAATTCTTGCCCTAAGGGTCATTGTACACTCAGCTCTTGAAATAAATTATGTCATTCTCACCATTACTCTCACAATGAATTTGCAGCAATTTAATGGATAACATATGAGGGAAATGGCCTGACCCTTATTAGATCCAGAAAATGCTAGCTACTATTATTTGTATTATTATTGACAGAGTAGGTGCTTAGTATATTTTGGAACATTGAGTGAAAGAATGAATGGATGAATGACAGAACAAATTGCTCATGAACACGGAGAAATACGAAATTCCAAGAGTTTTTTGGAAAGATCACCATAACCTCTCTCAACTATCCTTTGTTACCATGACATTTCTTAATTAGGTTGCAAAAAGATTTTTAATAGCCTGTGAAAAGGGGAAATGTTTCATTAGTCCCATTTTGCAGGTGGAAATGCTGAGGACTAGAAATTTGACTTTCACAAAGACATGCAGATAATAAAATTCTAGACAGGCTGAGAATTGATCACAGTGTGGACTCTGGAGTAAAGCTGCTTGGTTTCACATCCCAGGTGAACCATATTAATCTGCAACCTCTGGAAAATTATTATACTTCTCTGAATCTCAATATCCTTATTGGCAAAATGGTGATTAATATAGTACCTACCTCTTAGGAGTGTTGGACAATTAAAGTCTCCATGTACAGTGCATTGCATGCCCTCTGTCCAGATACCAAACACACCATGATTGGTCCAACTCCTGGCTGAGGTTCTGCCACTGTAAGGACTCCTTTACCATGTCTTCCCTCCACTCCTCATCCTTTTTATTGCTAAATGGTAGGTCCATCCTGCATCATTACAAGAAATGTCTGCCCTCTCCTGTGGGGACTATCTCAGTTGTTCTATTTCCTGGGCCTGTCCAACATTCCTATCAGTCCAAATAATCCTATAAACACAGTTTTTGAGCCTTGACAGTGTTATGGGCTGTCAGAGCACCCCCCTCCCTTTCATATGTTGAAGTCTCAATACCCAGAACCTCAGAATGTGACTATATTTGGAAATAAGGTCTTTAAAGAGATAATTAAGTGAAAATGAGGTCATTAGATAGAGGGCCCTAATCCAATATGACTGGTGTCCTTATAAGAGGAAATTTGGGCACAGATAGTACAAAGGGAAGATTATGTGAAGACACATGGGAAAGATGAATGACCAGCCAAGCAGAGAGACCTCAAGAGAAACAAACCTTGCTGACACCTTTGTCTTGGACTTCTATCTTCCAGAATTGTGAGAAAATTAATTTGTTGTTTAAGCCAACTGGTCTGTGGTACTTTGCTATGACAGCCAGAGCAGACTAATACAGACAGCAAAGGGCCAGACCTCCCATTTCAAAAACTGATGCAGGAAAAATAAAGGTAAATGTTGTGGGAATGCCATTTGATGTTCAGGGTTTTATTCTGCAGTTGTAATTCATGGTAATCTCCCACAGCCCTACAGGACAAGAGAAAACTAAAAAATGGTATTTTTCAAAATAAGTTCTGTAGAAACCAGTATAAAATCTCAGGAAAGACAGACAGACAGACAGCAAGAAAGAAAGAAAGAAAGAAAGAAAGAGAAGGAAGGGGGGGAAGAAAAAGAAAGGGAAAGGGGAAAATAAAAGAAAATTTCCAAGAACACTGAGTTTGGAAACGTTTACATAGAGAAAAAAGAGAAAAGAAAAGATTGTAAATCTTTTTTTCTGATTATCAGTCATTAGCCTATAGCTGAACTAGTATACCATGAAACATACTTTCTGAAATTCTTATTTAATCGTTCCTCCAATGTGCAAAGAATCAGCTTAGAAGCAAGCTGAACTTATAATGAGAAGTGAAAGCATTTTGAGCTTGGGCAGCCTGCTGCAGGACCACACGAGTCTACATGAAAATGCAGATCAGTAGCAGATAGAGCACATTTCAAAACATGCCTTGACACCAACTCATATCTGTTACAGAGAAGGAAAATTGTGAATTTTGTGTGTCAGGGCTTTGCTTATGTCTGTTGTGGAAGTTAATACAGTAACTGTTTAATTATTGGTAGCTGTGAATGACTGGAGCTCAACTCATATTCATACATCTTACATCCCTTGGTAGGAGCACAAAGGCTGCCAAACTCATCTTAAAAAGGGCACCACATGTTGGTGGAAGGGAATGAGAAGAAAGAGGCTAGGGCAGCAGGTTGAGGCTAGATGGTGAAAAGACTTGGATCACCCCAAGGAGCCTGGTGTGCTCCTGCAGGAATGGGGAGATGACAAAGAACACTAATATATCAGGGTGACTTTTTTAAGAAGCTTATTCTGGCACCTAACGAAGATAATCATACAAAGAGAAGAAATTGGAAGCAAGAGAACTAGAAAGCATTTATAATAGAGAACCCTGACTCAAGGATTTGGTTCAGATTTGGGGGATGAGGAAAAATTCAGGGATGAACAGTTGCTTTGTGGCTTGGTAGTCCAGAAGGCAAGGATGTGTTATGCCCATAACCTGATCAGAGAGATAAAGGGAGATGGGTTTGTAGGAAGAGAAGGAGTCTGTGTTATATGCCCAATACTTGTGAATTAGAGTGAGAAAATCACTTGCTGAATCTGCCTTTTTAACATCTCAGTAATTCCACAACACGATTCTGTTATATAAATGAGCATCAGGGTCATTCTGTGATTCGCTAAACCAGAAAGTGACTGGCAATTCCAGCTAGTGAGCATATTTTGGTGAAGTTCTACCTTGAAGACAGGATTCTTGCATGGCACACTCTGTCTGACTCAGCTTTGCATTTGGACCAGGTTAGACATCCAGAGCTTTTGTAGATTTGCTGCTTGCAGGCAAGACTCTGCACACATTCTGCCCCAGGCCTCCTTCCCTGACCAGATTATGTCAACTTTGAGATACTTTCCTGGACTTAACGTGCTTTAAAAATTGAGTGCTACTTCAAGTGACACTTTTGGTATCATCAGTAATGGAAATATTTTTAGGAAGGGAATTTATTTTTTAATAACTATCATTACAGGTATAGCTGTAGAAAAAGTGTATCAGCTAAATATGTTGGAACATCCTGATAGAAAAAGGTAATTCAAAGAGCTCAGTTTACATTCAAAGTGCATTTGGGAATCACTGGGTATGATAAGCTGCTCATGCCCTCTGACTTGTGAAATTTAGGAACCTATGAAACATATGAATCTACATACATGAAAAATCCAGTCAGTCACTAATAACTTTAGCCTTGATTGGGCTAAAGAGTGCTCTCCAGAGAGAGGGAGAAAATAACATTGTAGGGGGTATGTTTAACCTGCATAAGAAAATATATGGTTTTAACACATAATATAAAAATCAGTGTTGCAAATTATAATTATCAGTTCATTTGAAGTAGGCTCAGGGAGGATCCATTTGTCCCACCCTTCACTGGCACTGCATTTAATTATTCTGTGTAGTTTAAAGCTAGCAGAATGAAATAACACTTTTTTTTTCCCAAATACTGTCTAATTTGAAATTCAGCAACCCAGACTGGCCTCCTCAGCCCCCAAACAGCTTGGGTGAGGAGTCTGAAGAGTCTGCGAGGACAATGATGCCTCGAATGGGCCACAAGGAACACTCCAACTCTGCTTAGGTGAGAAGTTTCAACATGTTCCTCTCCCAAGTTCCTCTTCTGTGAGGGTTTTAGAGTGGCAGCATGATGGACCTCTTTATGCAAGATGTTTTCAAAAGTTGTGTTGATGGAGAAATTTCTTTGGGGACTTAAGTTTCTATTTACCTTTTGTGACATGATTTAAAAAAAAAAACACCTCATTATCTCCCTTTCCTGCAATCTCAGCAGCAGAAAGGAGATAAGGCAGGTCCAAAATGAATTGATGGCTGGTATGCTGCCGGGATTATCTAATGTGCCCCTTTAACAAATACAGTCTTTAACATGCAGTAACACTTGCAATCTTAGGGCTTGGCGATAAGAATAATTGTATTCATTACACAGTCGAATACAGGAACATATTTCTGAAGTAATTTTCTTTGTCTAGAATTGTACAGAATTCTGCTGAGTGGCACATTCAAGCGGATTTTTATTAGGAGGGTTCCAACGAACTGTTCAGTGGCAGAGAGACTTCATGTTTAATTTAATTTCTCAGAACCAGGGTATTGTTGAGAAAGACATCAAACAACCACTGAGTGCTGGTTAACAGGAACATCTCACCAGTCAGGGCTCATGTTTCCAAGCCCAGCAACCAACAAGCACTCACTGAGACACTCTTATTCAGAAGTGAACACTAAGACACTTCAGGACTCCAATGAGTATATGTTGCTTGCCTCTTCTTTGGTTCCAGAGGTGACATAAACTCTTGTATTGAGCCTGGATAAAAATCATCTTCAAACAGACCTTCACACCCCCATTTACTTCAGTTCAGGACTTTGGTGTAGGGTGGAATCAAGAGTTTTATAACAAGTTTTGCCCGTGTGAGGCATTCTCTTTTTCTTTTTTGGCTTCTGCACAGACAACAATCTGAAAAACAATTGAATACATTAGAAAGTCTTATAAGATTATCATAAGCACCTGGTAAACTCTGGTACTGATCTATAGTGGGTTGAATGGTGGTCCCTAAAAAGATTTCCACATCCCAATCCCCAGAACCTATGCATGTGACCTTATTTGGAAAAATGGTCTTGCAGGTGTAATTGTTAAGGTTCTCATGATAGGTAGAGCATCCTGGATTAACTGGTAGCCTCTAAATCTAAGAATAAATGTTCTTTATAAGAGACACACAGAGAAGAAAAACAAAGAGGCGAAGGCCATGTGAAGACAGAGGCAGAAATTGAAATGATGCTGCCACAAGCCAAGGAACATCTGGAGCCACCAGAATCCTGAAGAAACAAAGGAAGGTTCTCCCCTAGAGCATTCAGAGAGATCACAGCCTTGCAAACTCTTTAATTTTGGACGTTTGGTCTTCAGAATTGCAAGACAATACTTTTCTGTTGTTTTAAGCTACATAGTAATTTGTTAAAGCAGCTTCAAGAAACAAACAGTAATTTCTCTTCTTTGTTTCTTGAAAATCAGGCATATCATGACACATACACACCACAACTTACACTCTACTCATTACCTACCAGGAGTCTCCAAGGCTGGGATAGCTGAGTCTACAAATCTTACTAGTTCAGAGGATGTCAGGAATGGAAGGTGCCTTAGTCTCTTCTTAAAGAGAAGTCGTTGAACAAACTATTCCCTGAACCTGAATCCTAGGCCCCACCCTACCAGTCACTGGCTGGGTGCTCTTTCCAGAAGCTGGAGCATTCTTCCTTCCAGGTTGCCCTAGTTGGTATAGAAAGTTCTTGTGATCTGGCCCCAAATCGCCTCCCTCAGTAGCCTCACCTTCTACCCCCACTCTTAGCCCTCCCAGCCACAGGAACTTTTATGAACATGCCCTGTCCTCTATCATTCATGTGCTGTTCACTACACTCGGCTGAAACAGGGACAAAAGATACTTTAAAAACCAGATTTACCTCTCCACATATCTTTCCCTTATTTCCCAGGTGGGTATCACTCTGACCAACTCCCTCTACATAGTGTACATTACTCTGTTGCTACTGACCACATTATAGAACTCCTTACAAGACCCATAAGACCTGCAGGCTTCCTCTCTATATTACCTCTAATCACTTTCCACTCCAGTCCTTCAAATTCACCATGCCAAATTCAGTCCTGCCAAAGGAGCTTTGCACACACTGTCCTCTCCTGGAAATCCCCTTCTCTTTGCTTATGAAACTCCACTAAAGCCTTTAATCATAGTTGATATGTTCCACTTCTTTTCTGTGGTTATTGGCTCAATGTCCATGTCATCACTGGGTAGAAAGCTCTGTAGGGCATAGATTATATGTGATTGGGTTCCTAGTATTGAGGCCAGCACATAGTAAGTCTAACAGAGAAATTACTGGTGATTGTATGATTAGTCTACAAGGATACTATTTCACTACTCTGTGAGTTCCCAAAGGGTAGGGACTTGTCAATTTTATATCTTTAGCATTAGCACAGAGAGTGTATTCAAGAATTATTTGAATAAATAAGTTAAACTTTCCCTTTCTGGATTATAGTTTTAGCATATAGAAAATTTGAGAGTTGGAGCATCAACAACTCTTATACTTAGTAAGTCATAGCTCACTTAGAAGGGGCAAAAAATCGCATATTCAGGAGTCCCACTGATAAAGCCATACAAAGTAGCCTCCCAGAGCACAGAGATGGAGAACAGATAGAAGATATCCAGAACAGACAAATACTGGTTTCAGAGAATGAAGTTTACAAGGACCATCAGCCAAAATTTTATGCCATAAGAATAAATTTTGGAAAAATAAGAATGTCCTCAGGGCCAGTTTTCCTGCCCCTCCACTGTTTCAGTCCCTCAGAATAAAGACCCTTGGAACGAGAGCAAAGGAAAGGGAGGGGAAGTGAAGCAACACAATGATGGGGAGGGGGTGCTCATTAAAGGTACATTATCCTGTAGGTTGAGTTCCTTAGGATAAGGAAATGAAGCCCTAGATAAGATCCAGGACCTGAGAAATTAAGTGATCTGTACTGCACTTCCAGTGGAGACCAAGGAAACAGCACATCTCCTGGAGCCTCCACACCAGCAATATTTTACCATGTGGCAACATGAAAGCTGAATGACTGTGGGTGAATTCTAACTGTGAGGCCCCAGAAAGCCCCTACCCTCTGTTTCCAGCAGATCCACAGAATGCAGGAGAGCTCCTTTAAGTTTCATGTGTCCTCACTTCCATGCATCTCAAGAGGGTGCAGAGTCTACTGAGACCAGAGGCCAGTAGGATCACGGGGATCATCTCAGTTGATATCAATGTTCACAGATGACTATGCTCAAAAACAAACGTCTGTATTACATTGGCTTCCTGAAACCTAGCTGCAACCTCACTGTGGAGGGGAGGGGGAAACCCATTCAATGATCAAGTTTACTGTTATGTGAATAAAATTAAGTTTCAGCTGTTGTAGGAATGGAAAGTTGAGATAGAAACTAAGTTCAATTATACAAAAAAAACCCCTACATTTCTTTTATGCACACCTGAGCTATGGCCCATGCAGCAGATGCCTCCCCAGGTAAATCTATTCATGGCTTATTGAGGCCTCAGACCACACTTGGAAAAGCATTAGAAAAAGAATGAGGTTTCACAAGATATAGGACAATTCTTTGGTCCTTTCCTCTGTTATTTATTTTTTATTAGTAACATAGGTCAAGGGAAAAGATTATACTCAAAATTACCTTGATAAATTATCACTTAGATGATAGAGAAATTCATAGAAGAAAATATGCCATTCAAACCATTCCATCCCCAGAGACATTTTGGCGAGGAAGTACTTCTCATTGCTCTGTTGGTATCCGGTTCAATATCCACACCTTGGGATCCTGGTTTCTGGGCCACTTAAGTTAGCTGAAAATGAAGCATGAGCCTATTTGTTTTGCAATTGAAACTCTCCCTACATGTCTCTTAGGGACTGACACCACCTTCCTACCAAATGGTCTCTCACTCCTAATGCATTTCACCTAAGTTGCAAGGAATCAGAGTTCAGACTGTCAAGGAGTAATAGAGTGTTAGAAATGAAAGATCATTTAAGGTTTAGAGACGAGTTAGTTCAATACAAAAACTGAGACCCAGGAAGAGAAAATTATTTCCCAAAGGTCACCTGATCAGTTAAAGACAGAAATTGAACTAGAAATCAGGCCTTCTGACTGCAAGGCCAAGGTCTTTCCCTTCTGCCACTCTGTGTCACCCTCATCAACATCAGTCAGGAAGTACAGCTGGTACATTCTACAGATACACACACTTTAGGTCCTAGATCATGTGCTAGGCACTGGAGATATAATTATGAGGAAAACAGACCTTGTCTCTGCCTTCAAGGTGCAGATACTTGCCTATATTAAACTCAATCCAGAGTCCTGACTCTGTTTATTTGGAGTAGTGGTGTATTGGAAAAGCCATTTTTCTTAGCAAACTGAGACAAATTGAGTGGTCAATGGCCTGAATCCCATCCACACAAGCATGTGAAACACTATCAACATTGGACTTTCCACCTCCCGGTTAAAACCTAAATGACACATTTCTTAATTAGTGGTTGGAATGATAACTAAAGCCATCATAGGTGTAAGCCTTGACATCAGTAGTGACACAAAGAAGGGTATACTTTCTTCTACTCAGGCTGCTATTTAGTAGATTTTGCAGACTAGAAAATTTTAGAGCTCTAGTGGGAGGGAGGCTTCAGTGTTAAACCAAGAGTCCAGCCTTGACGGCCAATGAGGACTATGTTCTGAAGACTCAACCATCATGCTTCTCACTTCCCACCCACATGTTTCCATAGGTCCAGTGAGTCCCCTGCACCCACCAGTGCAGGCAGCCAGGGCCTTTCACAGGGAAGGGGGGACTAGTTACACCAGAAAAAAATAAGGCAATTTGGTCTTTCACGCTTCAAAATAGTCCTTGGAAACCAAGAGTCAATTTGTAGGAAACAGAAATTTTGAGTTTCTAAAGTGTAGAGAATTTATAAGTTCTTCTAAGTAAACTTGTAAGGTTACTCCCATGAAGGGTAGACTAAGAAAAATCAATAAAAAACAAGGCTTTCAGGCAAAATAAAAGTCTTATATGTGGAGAGGGTATGCAGTGAGAGAGACGTTCATGATAAAGAGGAGCAGTTCGTAAGGTCTTGGAGGTAAGGACCACATGGGCAGAAGCGTTAGTACTGACAGACTGATTCTTCACATTCTTTCCTCCCTACCCAGGGTGCTCCCTCAACCCTTCACAGAGTCCTGTAGGGACAGGCAGGGCCTGAAGACCCTCCAGGCATCATCCTTGCCAGAACAATACAGTGCTGTGCAGGCTTGTTGCTTTCTTTCTAGGCACTGGCCTTTAAGGAAGACAGCCCAAGAATGGGCAGAACCTCTGTCACTGGGATTTGTCCAGCAGAAATTATACCTATCCATGCTGCAGGACTTCCTTCATGTCTGTCTAATCTTTATTGTATGAACCCTACTGGGTTTGGGAAAGGCAGTTGGGCAATGGCAGGTGTTGGAGAAGCCAATAGTCAACCAGCAGTGTCACTCAGCAGACCTCTTTGTCAGCTTTTCCTACTTAACCAATTCAATCCTGTGTCCATGGCCTGATCCCACACACTCAGCACAGCAGTTTAGGTCTTTCACTTCTGTTTAGGCACAGAGAAGATCATCTGGTGGGAGAAAAAGGCTTGTCAAATATTGTGATGTGGAGTTCACATGTACAGTGAATACACCAGTTGGTCTGCATGCTGGATGGAACCTGAATGTGAGAAGACCAAGTAGGACAGACAGACATGGCCAGATTACCGGGAGAAAATTCCAGGCAGGGGCTGGGGAGGTGGAATGATCATGGAGCATATATGTTCAGAAAACAGCTCATTGAAAAGTCTCACACATACAAGTTATGACATACTTCCTCCACTTAGCAAGGGGTGATCTCAGCTGAGGGGAACAATAAGGGCTTGGCCTGACCAGAATAGTCAGGTATTAAATAGTATTTAGGAGGACATGTATTTATAGAGAAAAGGACTAGGGAGGTAAAATGTAACACTAACTACCCTGTCATTTATGCAGCAACTAGAGTGCTGTTTTTGTTTTTTTGGGTTTTTTTTGTGGTACACGGGCCTCTCACTGTTGTGGCCTCTCCCGTTGTGGAGCACAGGCTCCGGATGCACAGGCTCAGCGGCCATGGCTCACGGGCCCAGCCGCTCCATGGCATGTGGGATCTTCCCGGACCGGGGCACGAACCCGTGTCCCCTGCATCGGCAGGCGGACTCTCAACCACTGCGCCACCAGGGAAGCCCCCAAAGTGCTGTTTTTTAAAAGGGAAGTCAGAGCATTGTATCACAATTTGTATACCCTTGAAGAGCTTATCCTTGCAGTTTAGATACCAACTTCTTATTGACTCTATAACCCTTCCCATGCCTGCCCGCTTCCCTTAATCCCCAACTTCATTTCTTACCACTTCCCCACCACCCCCCATCCAGCTTGGTAAATTACTTGGCACCTATAGCACACTAACCACTAACCTCTTCCCTATGTGGGGCTTGCACAGACCTCTACTTGGAACTCTTCTCTACCCCCCACCCACCCCTGATAGTCTTGTCTTGGTTAATTCCCATCTATCTTTCAGGTATTTGCTTGAAGGTCACTTCCTCAGAGAAAACTTCCCTAACTTTTCAGTCTAGTTTATCATTGCTAATAAATACTTTAATTTTCCTGCATGGCACATAAATTGTATAAGCAAGCTTTCACTTGTGTGCTTATGAATTTAATGTATGTTTCCCATAAGTACCAAGAGGCAAGCAGAGCTTGATTGTGGCTATCTGATCTCAAAGGCCCCCTACTGTCACCACTTTACCACTCAATTATCTGTGAAGGATTGAAGGTGAAAGAACTGGAAGAAGATGAGGTGCAAAGTGAGCTGACTGGGGAGACCCATAATGACATTTGACACCATTTTTTAGCCTCTCCTGACCCAGCGGGTAAGCACACTGCCACGGGGGAGCTCTGAGACGAGGCAGGGCCCTGGGCTGGGCTTTGGTGTGGCCCTGGGATGTTGCTCAGCTTTCACCCTTGCCCATCCATAACCCCTGTGGAATAGAGCTAAACATCTCCCTCATGAGGCAGGAACTCTTATCCCCATTTACCAGAGAAGTGAACAAAAGTCAACGATGGGGAGACCTGGAGTGGGAAGCATGTTTGTGTGATTGCAAACAAAGCCTATGCTCTTTCCAATAACACTGTGCTTTTTAAATGAAGATGATGCAAGCTCCGTCCAGCATCACTGGAGAAAAGGCAGAGCTGACAGATGGATAGATATAGAGACAGACAGACAAATGGATAGACAATCTTCCCTTTGCTGCCACCTAAGACACTGACATTTCCTCTCAGTTCATTTCCCAAATCCTCCTACTCCCTGCAGTCCTATCATCTTTCAGTGGCTTACCTCTGCACTTTCATTAATGCCTTATCACTTGTCCCTCAACTCTAATCTAGGACTTTGTGAGGACAATTATAGTCAAAGTGTTCTTAGAAAGAGATACTGACCTGCAATCCAGCCC